>NW_024061755.1:0-61363 GCF_006381635.1 Hibiscus syriacus | reverse complement strand
AGGTAAAGAGGGTATTATTTATTATTTTTCATTCGTATAAATCAATGCATTTTAATGAATTTTATGGTCGAACAATTTAAACAGCTATTAGAGGAATCAAAACCAGCAAAAGGCCAGAAGCAGTGGCAGTGTGATTATACTGCCGAAGATCGACTCCAATGTATGATATCTGTATTTTACATTTCCATGTATGTTACCCCTCAACTTGATAGAATTTTGCTCAAATGTATAACCGAATGTTGTATATACTCGTTAGATTGCATGAATCCTGCTATACATGATGCAGAACAGAAATGCAGATTCAATTAAGGATAATTGGAATCAGAAATTTAAATAATTTATTGCCTGCAACATCCGTTACTTCCACAATCATGATAATGTAGCACACAGACTTACAGTTTGGAACATTTTTTGGGGTCAAAACTCAGACAGGATGGATATTCGGAGAGAGTAGTCGTATGTTTTCATGCTGACAGTCAAGTAGTTGAGGGCTTCGTATATCTCGTCCTTTAAAGGATGATCATCATCCACGGAGACGAATTCACTGATTTCACTAGCCACCTCGATAGAACTACACCCAGGAGCCCTTCTCAGCTGCTTTATCTGATCTCTAACTTTCACTTTCTTATCCCACATCCCTTTGGCAGCATAGATATTGGACATTGCAACATTGTCCCCAACATATCCAGGCTCCAGCTCCAGCAATTGCAGCTTAACTTTTTCACCAAGCTCTATTTCTCCATTGATGCTACAAGCTCCCAACAATGTCCTCCACAACACTGCATTATCCAGGCCAGGCATCTCGGTAATGAAATGATAAGCTTCTTTTAGCAGCCCAGCTCGGCAAAAAAGATCGACCATGCAACCGAAATGAAGGTCTCGAGGCTTCAAACCATAATCTTCAATCATACTTTGATAATATTCCTTTCCTTTCTCAACCATTCCTCCATGGCTACACGCCATCAAAACCCCGATAAAAGTAACATCGTTGGGAAGAATTATCGAGCTTCCACAGTTACCCTCTTCCTTATTCTTGCTATTCTTCTGTTTTATTTCTTCCATTTCACCAAAAAGCTCAAGAGCTTCACTTGCTTGTCCATGCAATGCATGCCCCACGATCATGGAAGTCCAAGTTGTCACATCCTTTTCCCCTAAGCTATCAAACAGTTTCCTCGCAGTTTGTACCTCGCCACATTTCGCATACATGTTAATGAAAGCGTTGTTAAGGCTCAAGTCTGCCTCGAGCTCCGGTTTTCGCCTAACGTATGTGTGGATCCACTCTCCCATTTCTAACGCACCGAGATCAGCACACGCAGAGAGAGCAACCGTCAGTGTCACTTGGTCAGTTTCCACATTAAGCGTCTGCATCTTCCTGAACAACTCTAAAGCCTTTTGGGGCTTCTGGTTGACAACATAAGCCGAAATTAAGGTAGTCCAGGAAACAATATTCCTACTGGATATTTCATCAAACACGTGGTGTGCATCGAGAAGATTACCTGATACCGCGTAGAATTTAACAAGTACTGTCTGCAGGTGAATGATGGAGCGAAACCCATATTTTATTAGTTGCGTATGTAACTGTTTGCCTTCAAGTGAGAAAGGCTTTTTGGTGCAAGCTTTTAAGACAAAAAGGAAAGAGAAGCTGTCAATAGATGATGAACTGTGCCTTAGTAATTCTCTAAAGAATAGGATGGCTTTGGTGTAGCAATTGGAGTTGAGATATCTTTTAAGATTTTGGTTCGCTTTGGGTGGTTTAAGGTTCGTGTTGATATATGTTCTTGCAAATGACAGGTTTGTTTGGAATAAAGGAATCCTCTTAAGTACTTTCATCATCGAAAGCCACTTCCAGTTGTGTCTTGTTCAACTTTCGTCTTTCAAATGTTAGTTAAAGAAACCCTTCCCGCCAATCCATATCCATCCAACTCCAGAGCTCTATACAAACAGCTCGTTTCCCTTCTTCAGAACCGCAAGATCGTCAAAAAACTTTCCCAAATCCACACTCAGATCATCACTAATGGGTTTTCCCAGAAAAATTACATCCTAGCTCACCTTCTTTCATTATATGCTACTTCAAGTAATCTCCAACAGGCGTTTAAACTGTTTGGAACTATCGAAAAACCAAGTACTACAGTCTGGAACCAGATCATCAGAGGGTTTTCTAGGACTTCAATCCCTGAAAGATCATTTGAGTTGTACAAGAAGATGGTTGCAACGGGGGAGATTTCAGATGGGTTTACTTATTCATATGTTTTGAGTGCTTGCGCGAGGTCGGGGATGGTGAGAGAAGGGGAGCAGATTCACGGGAGAGTTTTGCTTCATGGGTATTGCTCCAATGTGTTTGTGAGAACAAATTTGATTAATTTGTATGCAGTTGCTGGCGGTGGTGATGACACTGGTTATGCACGTAAAGTGTTTGATGAAATGGGAGAGAGAAATGCGGTGAGTTGGAATTCGTTGTTGGCTGGCTATATTAGGTGTGGAAATCTTGATATGGCCAGTAGAGTTTTTGATGAGATGCCAGAGAAGAATGTGGTATCGTTTACGACGATGATTGCTGGGTTTGCTAAGAATGGGAAGTGTAGGCAAGCTCTTTGCTTTTTTAATCAGATGAGGAGAGCTCGTGTGGAACCGGATCAGGTAGCGTTAATGGCGGCATTATCGGCCTGTGCCGAATTGGGTGATTTGGAACTGGGGAAATGGATTCACTCATACATCGAAGAGACGGCTCTGTTTCGAAACCAGCGATTGTTGGTGTCTTTGAACAATTCACTCATACACATGTATGCTAGTTGTGGTTTGATTGAGGAAGCTTATGAAGTTCTCCGATACATACCGGAAAGAAGTACGGTTTCTTGGACAAATATGATCACGGGCTTAGCGAAGCACGGTTTCGCTCAAGAAGCTATTTCTCTATTTGAATGTATGATCAGCTTGGGGGAGAGGGGAGTCAAACCAGATGAAATAACCTACATAGGAGTTCTCTTTGCTTGTAGTCATGCCGGATTAGTCGAGGAGGGTCGGCATTATTTTACGCAAATGACTGGACATTGTGGAATTACGCCCAGGATTGAGCACTATTGCTGCATGGTTGATCTTCTCAGCCGTGCTGGTTTCTTGGATGAAGCATTGAATCTTATCGAAACCATACCCGTAAAACCAAACGATGCAGTATGGGGTGCCCTACTCGGCGGTTGTAGGATTCACAAGAATGTTGATCTTGCTTCTCGAGTAGCCCAAAAGTTTGATGTCGAGCTTGATCCCGACTATGCTGCGGGGTATCTCACGCTGTTGTCAAATGTATATGCTACCGGAAGGAGGTGGCACGACGTTGCTAATGTGAGGCAAAAAATGATTGAATCGGGAATGAAAAAGCCCGCAGGTCGGAGTTGGGTTCAAATTGATGGAGTTATCCATCATTTCCAGGCAAGCGACAGCAGCAGCAGGAAACACACATCTTCTATCTACGAAATCCTATGGCAAGTCACTAGACAGGCAAAGCACGAAGGCTACACGCCAGACCTATCCGAAGCGATGTAAGTTGTCGAGTAATATGTAAGGGCTCTGAGAATTCAGTGTTATTTAAGCACTTTAAAAAAATAAAAAATCAGTAAACCTCGATGCGATTCAAACTTTTTTTCAAAAAAAAAAAATTATTTGAGTTTATTAAAATCTATAATTTAAATATTGATTTTAAATCTAGTTTAAATTCTAAAAATTCAAACAATCGAAAAAATAAATATTAAAATTATGTTATTTTTTTGTCTTTAGCTTTAGATAAATAATTTGTTTATTTTGTAATTTGATATTTGATTTATTTGTTTCTTCAATTTCTATTTTATTTTGAATCATTTTTTATTAAATTGAACCACATTCTCATCAACCATTTTATAATACACATGTAATTTTAATTCATATTTTTTAATAATTTAATTCTATATTTTATTTAATTTAATCCTCCAAATGCTACTCCTTACGCATCATTTCTTCTCATATATTTCTAGACTCCTTTATATTGACATTTATACTTTATCTTTAAAATCTCTTTTAAAAAATAAAATTATATATATATATATATATATATATATATATATATTTAGATGATATTTAATTTATTAAATAATATTATAAATCTTCCTTACACATGTAAAAGAATATATATATATATATTACATACAATTATATGTATATCATACATGATTAGAAAAAATCTCTTAAACTGAAACCAATAATATAACAACATTATAAATAATTGATATTAAATTTGAACATAAAATATTCACTCATTTTACTATTATTTATGATAGGGATGGACTAAAAGTGGTGAGATGAGTCTTCTAAAAATTTAAAATTCTCATTTAATTTAGATAATATTTTTACATTTTTATTGATAATTTTTTTAAATTTTATAAATTCCCCTCTTCAATTTTATAAGTTGATTTCTTAAAATAAAATCTTGTGTTGGTTTATTTCCTGTGTAAATTACCAATTTCAAATGCATGATAATACAGTGTTGCAAAAGATGTAGGCATAACTAGCTAATGAAAACAGGGATGGCTTGCGGTAATGGTGATTGAATGTGCAAAGAATGATACCTTGTGTAGGTATGGCTTTTAACTTCCTGGGCGGGCTGTTTCTTAGATTAGACGTGTTCTTCCTACATGCACAGGAAACCCACATAACCAAGTAACCCAGAAAAGCATAAATCCTTGTCGTATAAAGTGTCGGTTAATCCATGCAATTGGCGCCTCCACCCCTCTAATTTCCCCTACTTCATTTTCAAGTTTTAACAACAACACAGAACAGAACAATTTGTTTTTCTCTTCCGAAATGGATCCAACCCCGACGTCCGATGGCCGAACCGAAATCTGCTTTTTCGATTTGGAAACCACCGTCCCTCAACGGCGTGGCCAAGGCTACGATATTCTCGAATTTGGTGCCATTTTAGTCTGCCCCAGAAGGCTCCTTGAGCTCGACAGCTACTCCTCCCTGGTCCGTCCCGAGGATCTCTCTTCTGTTTCCCCTTCCTCCCTGCGCTGCAACGGCATCACTCGGAACGATGTCGTTTCGGCGCCTCCCTTCTCCGAGATCGCCGACAAAGTTCACGACCTTCTTCATGGTGCACATCTCACATTCAAGTTTCCTTTTTTCTTTTCCGTCTTTTTTTTTCCTTCTCTTTTAAGTAAGGTTTTAAATGAATTCTGTAGGAAGGGTTTGGGCGGGGCATAATATAGTGAGGTTTGATTGCGTGAGAATAAGGGAGGCGTTCGAAAAGATCCATAGGTCAGCGCCGGAGCCTAAGGGAATTATTGATTCTTTGCCGTTGTTGACACAAAGGTTCGGAAGGAGAGCTGGTAATATGAAGGTATTTTTTCTTGGTTCATATTACAAACCTTTGCTTTGTTTTACCAATATTATGAAGAAAAATATATGGAGATCACTGCTTAATTATTTGATTTCCTAGCTTTGTGCTATTCTCTATGAAAGGCACTGTAAGCAAGGAATAATGACCGGACCGGCCTGTTAAACTGATGATCAGAGGTCCGGTCGGTTTGATTTCTGGTCCTTTTACAAAACACTTTGTAAGTTTGGGATTACTATGAAGTTTTGGTCGATAACATGTTTATGTTCTTCAATCTTGAATGCAGATGGCAACTCTTGCAAACTATTTCGAGATCGGAGTGCAGACACACAGGCAAATGAAAATAAACTCTTTTTTCACCTTTGGATGGAATTTATGTACCTTTGTAACGATCTTTCTGCTATATGATTATTCAGGAGCTTGGACGATGTTCGAATGAACCTCGAAGTTGTTAAGTACTGTGCTACAGTTTTGTTCCTGGTATGGTAGTTTCCGAGCGCCAAATGCAGTGGGATTTCTGTCATTTCTAATGATGAATTTAAGAGTTATATATTCCACCAACAGCCATGGGTTTTTTTGGTTGAGTTCTGTAGTTTAAAGTCGCAAATTTAATCGCCATATCTTTCTTGCCTTTACTTCAAACGTGTTAGATCATAGAGTTTTGATCGAATAGTGCTTTATGAATACGTTATCTGGATAAATTCTTTGTATGGAAGTGTAAAATTTAAGATCTTCCAGCAAATCTCATCCCCTGCATATACCCCAGCTCCTGCTTTCTACCATTGTCTGCTACTTCATTGAATAATGGCCTATTGTTTTCTCCCATTAAGTAAACCAAAGTTTTCGCTTGCGCTTATATTGTCATCACTGCTGATTGTATAGTCCTTGAATTGTGCAGATCCTCTTGTGTATAACCAAACTTCTTAAATATTCATATAGTGCAAGTTCTATGGGAGTTAGGAAAAACATTAACCGAGCTTTAAACTCAAAACAGACGTTTTCTGTGTTCTTATGATATGGAAACATACCATAATTGCTCTATGGGTGTAGAATTGCTTGTGTTTTCTTTGAATTGATGTGATTTTGAGTGGTCTTGGAATGTCTTGTGGCTCTGCAAGTTATCTATCCTTGAAATGGTTAAATTGAGCATATTTTGTGAGATTAATTATCTAAATTTTTACCAAAATCTTATATTTATCTACAGGAATCAAGTCTCCCGGATATATTGACGACGAATGGAACAGGTTCACCAATACCAACGAGAAGTAGCAGTAATACCAAGTCGTCTCCCGAGCAGCCTAACCCGAACATGAACAACTTTTCTTCAAGTTTAACTCCTGAAAATGTTTCAAATCCATCTCCAAGAAACAGTGAACATCATCCTATAATCTCTATTCTGACTCATCACACTGGAGAGGCAAATGCAGATGTGTCAAATCTGGTTCAACCGGATCCTTTCAACATGGGCGTACTCAGAAAAGAAATGAAAACCGAGGCCCTTCAATCAGATGTCATTATGAAAGAAAAAACTCAGCTCGAGTCTCAGGAGATAGATATTGCTGAAGGTAGTAGCAGTTGTGCAGAGTTCTTAGAAGCTAATGAAGTTTCTCCAAGCTCCATCAGTGCATCCCTCATCCCATATTACCATGGCACCCATCGAATAAGACTGTTTCATGAAAACATTGCTCTGCAACTGTTTTGTCCTTGTTTGAGAGTGCGATTTGGAGTCAATGGAAAGTTCCTTGGTCAAGCTGGCCGGCCACGTTTGAGCTTCGTAGTCGATGCTTCTCCGAGTTTACGTGAGATTCTAGATGCTTGTGACAATGCTGCAAAAACAATCTTTGAAGATTGTGGAAGCAGTTCTGAATGGAAGCCTATCGTGGGCAGGAATCACCGGTACATCAACAATCCAACCGTGAGACTGAAGTAAGTTCTCGTAGTGTTCCAAAAATAGAATTAGACAGCTTGAGACAAGCACTTGAATCTTGTAATAATTTTATTGATTCTTTGATTCCTTTCTGGCAGCATACCCACAATAGTCAATGATGGCATCGCCCGATATGCTGCGGAGATTCATCAGAAGGACAGCTCCGGTACCGTGCAAAAGCTTGTATTCAGCAAAATTGATGCTGCAGAGCTTGGTAACTTATTCAGACCTGGGATCTTTGTGGATTCATTCTTCAGCTTGGGCACTTATGATTATCAGGGGACGGCAGGCATTCGACTGGTGGTGAAAAAGCTGGTTATACTTTCGGATTAGTGGAGTTCAAAGGCAAAGATCAATCCATTGTTTACAGAAATGTAGTAGCATTGTTTATGTTATAGTCCAACTCATAGGTATGAATTGATCTCTCACATTCATTGCTTTGTACGAAAAGAAGAAATAAACAAAGATTGATTGATTTTCACTGCTGTAAATTTGTGCAATCTACCAAAGATACATACAGCATTTTTATATTTTATTTGCATAAATAATGTACATCGAGTTTTGATTAATTTAAATATATTTATTATAAGTGAAAATAATTCATCATTAAATATATGTTTAGAAAAATAGTAATATTCTTCTTGATTGATACTATCATTGTTGAATGATTTAAGCTTTTATATGCGAGATTAGGTCATATTTGGCAAGTGCAGAGATCAAATATACAAGCATATAAAACTAATTTAGCTTTACGCTAATGTTAATTCATTTTTATCTGAATACAATTAGAGCCGGCAAAGCAACCTTGAATTCAAGAGTTTGTATGTGTTGATTCGAATTTGAGAAAATTTGAACTCGAGAAAAATTTAAATATGAGAAAATTCATTTTTATTTAGCTCTTGCATACATCAAAAGGAACAAATAGATAAAACCTCAGGTAGTGGCTCTTAGCCTCTAAAATGACAAAAGTTCGATTCGATATTCGAGGAACTTTTGCACTTAAATGAGCAGTCTTTCGATTTTTCAAAAAACGAACCCGAGAAATAAAACCAAATATGAAACCTTGTATGGCTCTAGCATTACTGTTCACACAATGGCACAATTTCAGTATATAGAAGTTATGAACTGATAAAAAAAACATTGCAAGAATATAGCAAATGCATACCAGAGCCAGGAATGCGCTGTTCATCCCAACATAATGAGGTAGTAATAAAAGACACTAAATCTCACTCCGCTGTAGAACACGAGAACCTGAACAGTACATGATTCGATCAAAGTAAATGATAATAGCAAACTAAATATTCTAAAAGACTATGTGTCGGCAATTTATGCTTCCCTCTACGTTATTTCCCCTCTTTTTGCTGCTCAAGGAATAAAACATGAAAACAATAACTTTTCATTGAATTCATTAAGAAAATACCAAGTTGAAATGTAAGGCAACTGAAGTTGGCTTTTCACCTGAGGAAACTACATTACCTATATGACATGTTTAATACCTGTTCGGTCACTGGCTCTTTGATTTGGTTTTTCCATTCAATGAACGACGGATGTCGAGCTGATCAACAATCTCCAAAGGAGACGTTGTGTCGTCCCTGATCCTCTGAATGTTGGGGCCTAACAATCCCCTATGTCTAAACCCGTAAAGCTTAAGCACTTGGTTATCGGCAAAATTGAAAGCCCTTTGCATGCTGCGCAGGCACCTGTCAACAGAGTAATCTCCATAACTCCCACAGGGTTTGCAGCCAACGAAATGAGTCACAAATGGCCACCTCTCGTCTCCCAATCCCGGATGATATTTCTCCATCATCTCTTCATACTTATCAACCAACCCTGCCCAATAACCATGCAAATAATATTGATTTTCAATGAAAACTTTGTCCATCCATTGATCCTTTTGCGAAAGGAACAAGTAAATCAAAGCCGACTGATCATCGGCTTCGAATGCCGGCCTCCCTTTCAAATTTGCAGTCAAAACCTTCCCAGCCTCTTCACGAATCGGACCCTTAGGTCCCATTGGCGCCCATGCATCAAGCAAATCTAACGACCACTGACAATTTCTAAACAGAAAACTCCCTGTATTCAATGCAATCCATGACTTCTGCTCAAACAGTAAATCGGGGTAGCCATGAATAACCAAATTATACTTATCATACTTGGACAATGGAATCTCAAACACCATATCCGTAAAAAAAGCATCACTATCCATCCACCAAATCCACTCGAGTTCAGGATGAGACAACATTAACCTCCTAATCAATGGCAATTTCGCCCAATAACCGGCCAATTCCTTATCTAAATGAGCCATGTTATAAACAATTTCAATCCCATGAAGCCTGCAATAATCAATCTTATTCTTTATCGCTTTCAACAAATAATGGTCCCCGATAGGATTATCACAAGGTTTAGGGGGTGAACCAGTGACGAGCAAGATTCGAGCTTTCCCATTAACAAAATTAGGGAATTCAGGGTTTTCAGAAAGCCAAACCTTTCGCTGCTGATCCCAGTCCGAAATTTTAGGCCCGAGAGTGTATGTAACATTAGGATTGAACTCAGGTTCATCCGGGTCGGTAGGGTCGGAGTCGGAGCGGATTTCAGCAAGGATCCGGTTGGTTTCTTCGATCAGGTTTTGGTTGATGGCTTCCGCTTCTGAGCTCCCCAAATTCCCGACGCCGATTGTGCCGCGCAAGACGAGGATCGTAACCAAGCCGCATAGGATTGTGATCTTAATGTTGTTGAACCTCTTGTGCATCTGTCTCCCACGAGGCATTCCGGGAAATCCATGGTTCCTTCCGCCACCGGCTGCATCATAGTTATTTATCGGTAAACCTCCACCGCCGGCAGTTGAATATCTCTTTTGGCGAGTGAGATTATCTTGACCCATAAAGGTAATTCGCTAAGCTTGAAGAGATTCAAGTTTCTTCTTTAATATCTTATTATATAAAAATAATTAAATCTCCCTAAATGATACGCAGATAGCAATTGCCATTGGCATTAAGGCTTCAATTCTCTGTTATTTTTACAGTAAAATTTATTGAAGATTGAAAACTGATGAGAATTAAAAACCCTAGAAATAAGGAATGGTTGAAGGAAGCTGATGGAAAATTGGGGGAAGAACTGATCCAGAATGATAAATTGGTAGACTCGTCATGCTTATGCGTTTTTTCAATTTATCATTTAAATAGTTAATTATTTTGTAATAAAATTAGGGTAAAATACACGGGAGACCACTAAACTATGGTAAAAAATCAATTTGACCACCTAACTTTCAATTGAATCAATCAGACCACTCAACTATTTAATTGATTCAATCAAACCACCGGCCGTTAATTTTTAACAGAGGTGGTGACATGTCCGTTAATAAAATTGGCATAATTATATATTTGGTCTTTAATATTTACATATTCTATCAATTTAGTCACTATTTTAATTCAATTAAATAAATTTAATTATTCAATTAGAACGTGATACGTGTAAATACATGATAGGAAGATTTTATTTATTAATTTTAAATTATTTAATTAAATTATTTTTCTATCCAATTGAAATGAAAATAAAGGGACCAACATGCTTTTAATCAGAATCGAACCAATGTCAGGGGTTAATAAACCAATTACCCAAACCATTAGACCAAATGTCTCTAATGATTTAAACTTACAACAATTTGTATTTGAATTATAAAAGTTTGTTAATGATAAAAAATTAAACAAATTATTTGTTTAAATAAATTATTTGTCTTACAACAAATTATTTGTTTAAACAAATTATTATTTAAATTAATTGTAAATTGATTTTTTGAATTAAAAATATTCAATTGTTATATAATTTAGAAAATTTTAAAATTTTGGTTAATTCGAAAATTGACCGAACCAAAATTTTTCTTTAACCATTAATCGAACCGAAATTTATTTAAAAATTATTAAACGAATCGAACCAAACAAATTTCGGTTAATTCGGTCAATTTTTGAATTAACCGAAATTTGTTCGGTTCAGTTAATAATTATTAACCAAAATTTGTTTAAACAACCAAAATTTATTTAAAAATTATTAACCGAACCGAACAATTTCGGTAAATTCGGTCAATTTTTGAATTAACCAAAATTTCTTCGGTTCAATTAATAATTATTAACCGAAATTTGTTTAAACAACCAAATTTATTTGAAAATTATTAACCGAACCGAATTAACCAAATATTTTTCTTTAACCATTAATCGAACCGAAATTCGGTTAATTCGATTCGGTTAATAATTCGGTCAATTTTTGAATTAACAAAATAATTAAAATTTTTTAATTTATATAACAATTGAATATTTTTAATTCAAAAAATCAGTTTATAATTCATTTAAATAATAATTTATTTAAACAAATAATTTGTTTATTTTCTATCATTAACAAACTTTTACAAATCAAATACAAATTGTTATAAGTTTAAATTATTGGGGAACTTTGGCCCAATGGTTTTGGCGTTTGGTTTGTTAACCACAATGGTTTGATTCTCTTTAAAAGCATGTTGGTCCTTTTATTTTCATTTCAATTGTGCGGTGACACGTGTCAACACTTGATTGGATAGAAAAATCATTAATTAAATAATTTAAAATTCATAAATAAAACATTCCAATCATGAATTGACACGTGATACGTTCTAATTGGATAGTTAAATTTATTTAATTGAATTAAAATAGTGACTAAATTAAAAGAATATGTAAATATTAAGGACCAAATATATAATTATGCCAATTTTATTAACGGACACATCATCATCTCTGTTAAAAATTAACGGCCAGTGGTTTGATTGAATCAATTAAATAGTTGGATAGTCTAACTGATTCAATTAAAGTTAGGTGGTCAAATTGATTTTTACCATAGTTTAGTGGTCTCCCGTGTATTTTACCCTATTTTTTATTATTATCATTAAGTTTTATACAAAAATAATTACCTAAATAATGTCTTGGAAAACATTTTAATATCTAATTAATTTTTTTTATTAAAAATAGGTGTTTAAGTTTTTCTTAATTACACTTTTAGATGTCAATCGTTATATTTTTTTATTTTTTTAAATTTTTAATAATAAAAGATTGTTTAAAAAACTTATTTTATTAAAAAACCTCTAAACTTTTAATGAAATTATAAAAATAAATTATAAAAAACTAAAATATCTCATTTCAATCCTTATTACCAACTGTTGTCAGTCATCTCCAGCCACCATCGTCACCGAACACTTAAGTTTTGATTGAAATTGTACGATGGTTCAAATGGTGGTAGCGGTGTGGCTTATGAACGTCAGGATCGATCGAAATTGAAAAAGAATAGTGACGGTAACTTAAAATTTGACGAACATTTGAACATTTCTCCACAATAAACGATGACACTTTATGGCGAAAGGCTAACGGTAATTTGATCGGGGGTTAACGTCGGTACCAATGGAGGTGACGGTGAAAGTGTAACATCCCAAAATACGGGTTAGTGACTAAATTGTAAAATTTCAGAGTTTGGTGATTTAAGTAGGATATTTGTACAGTCCAATGATTTGTTCGGAAATATTTCCTGAAAGTTATTAGTAATTATCAAATGAATTAAAGGGCAAAATGGTCATTTAGCATGAAAGATATTTTTTATCTCTTTATTAAGAGATAAATGTGAGTTGGGGAAAGAGTTTCTGAAAACTCTTTCTTCTTCTTTTCTTCTTCTCCAACGTGCAGGGCAAAGGTAAGGTTTTCTAAATTGTTGGTTATTTGTTAAATTAAAGATTAGGTTTTGATCATTAGATGATAACTAAGCTTAAGGAAAGCTTAAGTTGTCTTATAATCAAAAGATGAAGAAGTTATAAGAGATTAAAGAAAATGAGTTTTTATATGAAATCATGGAAAAGAGTTGATAAGTTGAAATTTAAAGTTAAATTTGACTTGTCATCATCCTAATTAAGGAATATGAAGTGTTAGAATTGTATTTAGAACATATTGAAATTTGAGTATGATTCTTGAATTTCATATGAAGGATAGGATTTTGAAGTTATAGATGATTTTCATGGATATAAGTTGGTTTAAGTGATGGTAGTTGAATTTAATGACATGATAGGGGTTTAAAATAGAAGAATTAAGTGAAGAATTGATGATTTTCGGGGTTAAAATACCAATTCTGGTTAGAGGGAACCGATACCCTATGAAGGGAATCGATTCCCCCTCTTGGACGAAATTTTTCCAGAATGTCCAGGGGGTATCGATTCCCCTGGGGGGGGGGAATCGATTCCCCCCTAAAGGAAAAATGAAATTAGGTTCAATAATCTGGCTTAAGTTGTTAACATCAAGTTTAAGGTTTAGGCTTCTGATAGTTGTTTTGAAATGTTATATTTATGTAGATATTGAGCCTAAACAAGTTCTGGAATAATCAAAGGATTAGAATTGATTCAAATCAAACAAGGCTAAGGTGAGTGCAATTTTTATTGTACTTATATTATTGAATGAACATTGGCTTGCGATGAGCCAGTGATGGAGTTACTACGGTAAGAAGTGACTCCTAAATTGTTATTTGATTTCATGATTTTTATATGTGCATGAATACATGAAATGTGTATAGATTATTATAAATGTTACATGATATACATGCATACAGGATTATGCTATGAGACATGACCATGTGAAATGAGAAAAACTATGTGAATATATGAAATGACATATGAATATGCAAAATGTGATATGATATGAAATACATGGTTACACATACATGTGGTATGTGACAGAAGAGAAAGAACAAGTGATGAGAAATGTATTCATCATAAATGCCCATAGTATATGATACGAGAGCTATAGGTATAGTTGGCATGCCAAGAGTCGAGGGTTCTGTAGTCCTTCGGGACGTAGTCCTTCGGGACGTAGTCCTTCGGGACGTAGTGGTCCTACGGGACATATATAGCAGTCATTCGGGACGAATACTGAACTAATGTTCGGTGCCCCATGAGGGAATTTATACGAGCTGTGGTGACAGCATTTGTGCACAACCTCAATGAACTCACATACCTCTATTCTCAATAATATACATGGGCAATACAATTGAAAGATAAATTAAAGTGAAAGTGGCACAAGAAGGTAAGTGTTACATGTGCTTGACATGCTTATATATGTTATCATGTGATAGATACATGCATGTTGAAATGTCATGATCAAATGATAAGAATGCACATTCATGAATTTGTTGTTAAATGTTTATTTATTGCCTCACTAAGTCTATGACTTAGCGTGTAAGTGATTTACACGTAGGTACCAAGAAACGTGAAGAGAAAGAATAGAAGTAGCAAGGACAGTATTATTACTTGAAGATCAGATCAGAAGTAATCACAAGTATGTATTTTGGCGTGTATAGAGTGTTGGCATGTAATAAGTCGTTAATTATGAATACTCTGATTAAACTTGTATTTTGTGGTCTCTCTGATGTAAATTAAAGTATTTTGTTTTAAACAAAGTTTTAAATTACCCGGGGTATTTTCTTTAAGTGTCCAGATTTGAAAAGTCAATGTGACACCTCGGACTCGTATTCGGGTCGGGTACGGGTTGGGGTGTTACAGTTAATGGCATCAGAGCTAAGGTTTAGTCGATTCTCGGCATAAACCAGAGTCTTGAGTGTTTTATAAAGTATACATGCCAACAATATAGTGAAAACTTCTGATCTGATGGAATAGTAAGTATGTTGTTGTGCTAATAGAACTATATGATTGTATTTTTATAGATGTCCGGACAAGATAGTTCTAGAAATGAAGTGGGAGATGATATACCCGCTGAAAGCAGTAATTCACCTGCCCTGGCCAGGCAGAGTGAAGAACAGACACCCTCTGGAGTGCCTGTGAATGATCAAGATGTATTCTTTAGAACTTTAGACGCAGTATTGACGCGTTTTCAACCTCCTGTTACTTCAACTCCAAAAATGAATGTTGCGAAAGAGTTAAAGGGATTAGGAGCTCCAGAGTTTAGAGGGGAAGCCGATGAAGGTCCTATTACTGCGGACCTTTGGCTTAATGACGTGAAGGTCATGCTTACGGGACTTCATTGTTCCGATGCTGAGAAGTTAGATGGGGTAATTTCCTTGTTGAGAGGACAAGCAAGGATTTGGTGGACCAATGTTACATTGAGGATGACTAACGCCCAAGTAACTTGGTCATTATTTTTAGAAGAATTCAAACATAAGTACATCGGAGATCAGTTTGTTCGCCAAATGAAGCAAGAGTTCATGAATCTGAAGCAATGGAATCACACCGTATATGAGTACCAGTGTGAATTCAATAAGTTGAGTCGCTTTGCTGCTGAGCTTGTTCCTACTGAGAATGATGCTTGTGAGTGGTTCGTAGAGGGGTTACATCCTCGGTTGAAGGAAATGTTGATTGTATTGAATTTATCCTCGTTTCAAGAGGTAGTCAATCGTGCCAAAGCTTGGAAAGAGCTCAGAATGAGAGATTTGAAATTCAAGGACTCAAACAGTCAAGAGAGCGGGTGCTTCTTCGAGTTCCGCACCGTCAAAAAGAGGCAGAGATGTTGGTTCTCGACCTCAAGTTAGATCGGAGTCAGTAGTATCCTCAGCTAGAGGATCAAATCCGATGAGAGGCAGACAAACTCAATCAGTGGGATCTGGAGCTGGGAGATTTAACCAGAGTCAAGATAGACAATGCCAACATTGTGGAAAGAATCATCCTGGAATATGTAGAAGGATTTCTGGAGCTTGCTTTAGATGGGGAGACCGGACATTTTGTTCGGGATTGTCCTAGAGTAGTCGATGAATCTGCACAGCCAGAGAGGTCTATTTCTACAGGCCAAAGGGGAAGAGGTAGAGGCAGAGGAAGAAATCAGTCAGAGTCCTCTGCTCAACAAGAGATACGTTCCACTGCTCGAGTGTATAATCTCAGGACCAATGAGGATCGGGATGAACCGGAGATTTTAACAGGTACTTTTCTGTTGTTTGATAAACGGGTTATGGTATTGATTGATACGGGTTCTACATACTCATACATTACTAGTAAGTTAGTAAGAGAATTGAACATTCAATTAGAAGCTACTAACAATGAGGTGATAGTGACGAATCCGTTAGGACACAGTGCTCGGGTAAATATGGTGAGTCGAGGGTGTCCTATACGAATTCAGGGAATTGAATTCCCTGCTAATTTGATGGAATTACCATTTGAAGAATTTGAAGTGATATTGGGAATGGATTGGTTATATCGTTATTATGCTAATGTCGATTGTAGACTGAAAAGAGTAACGTTGAGAAGTCCAGAAGAGGTAGAAATTGTGGTGTTTAGTGAAGGGTGGAATCCATTGGCAAATGTGATCTCAGTGATGACGGCAAAGAAGTTACTGCTACAGGGATGTCAAGGTTTTATTGCTAATGTACTTGATGTTAGAACTAAGGAAAAAGGGATTGAAGAAATTCCTATCGTTAGAGAGTTTTCTGATATATTTCCTGCAGAATTGCCAGGTTTACCTCCGGACAGAGAGGTAGAATTTTAGATTGAGATAATGCCGGGAACAGCGCCCATTGCCATGTCACCATATAGGATGGCTCCAAAAGAGTTGCAAGAATTAAAGATTCAATTACAAGAATTACTGGACAAAGGTTTTATTAGACCAAGTGTATCACCTTGGGGAGCTCCAGTTCTATTTGTTAAGAAGAAAGATGGATCAATGCGTCTTTGTATCGATTACAGACAACTCAATAAAGTAACCATCAAGAACAAGTATCCACTTCCCCGAATCGACGATTTATTTGATCAATTAAAGGAAGCTTCAGTGTTCTCAAAAATCGATTTGCGTTCGGGTTATCATCAATTAAAGATTCAAGATAAAGATGTTCCAAAGACGGCGTTTAGAACAAGATATGGTCACTATGAGTTTATAGTGATGCCATTTGGAGTTACGAATGCACCAGCTGCTTTCATGGATTTAATGAACAGAATTTTTCAACCCTATTTGGACCAGTTCGTGGTGGTTTTCATTGATGATATTTTAATATATTCAAAGTCAGAGGAAGAGCATAGTTCTCATTTGAGGATTGTCTTGCAAAATTTACGAGACAAGAAGCTTTATGCTAAATTCTCTAAATGTGAATTCTGGTTGAATGAAGTAACATTCCTTGGACATGTAATTTCTGCAGAAGGAGTTCGAGTGGATCCTCAAAAGATTAAAGCTATTCTGGAGTGGGAAGTTCCAAAGAATGTATCAGAAGTTCGAAGTTTTCTAGGGTTAGCTGGTTATTATCGAAGGTTCGTTAAAAACTTTTCGATTATAGCTTTACCTCTAACTAAGCTGTTGAAAAAGGAAATAAAATTTGTTTGGACTCAAGAATGTCAAGAGAGTTTTGAAAAGTTAAAGAAGATTTTGACAGAAGCTCCAGTGTTAGTCCAACCTGAGTCTAGCAAGGACTTTGTAGTGTATAGTGATGCGTCTCATAATGGCTTGGGATGCGTGTTAATGCAAGAAGGCAAGGTGGTGGCCTACGCTTCGAGGCAATTAAAACCTCATGAGAAGAATTATCCAACACACGATTTGGAGATGGCTGCAGTAGTGTTCGCTCTAAAGATCTGGCGTCACTACTTGTATGGTGAAAAATGCTACCTGTATACGGATCACAAAAGTTTAAAGTACTTGATGACTCAGAAAGAGTTGAATTTAAGACAGAGAAGATGGGTGGAATTTCTCAAAGATTATGATGTTGTGATTGATTTCCATCCTGGAAAGGCAAATGTGGTAGCGGATGCCTTAAGCCGAAAAACGTTTGCAGCTTTACGAGCTATGGATGCTAAATTATCATTAAGCGAAGATGGTGCAATTTGTGCAGAATTGACTATCAAACCATCATGGTTAGATCGAATTAAAGGATTGCAGGAAAAAGATGAAAAATGTTCAAAGAAGTTGCAGCAAATAAATAATGGAGAGAGTACAGATTATGAAATCAAGTCTGATGAGAACTTGTATTATCGAGAGAGATTGGTAATTCCGAATGATGATGAATTAAAGAATGATTTGTTAACGGAAGCTCATTGTAGTCCATTGACAATGCATCCGGGAGGGAACAAAATGTATATGGATCTCAAGAGTCGATATTGGTGGCCGGGAATGAAGAAAGACATTACAGAATTCGTATCTAAATGTTTGATTTGTCAGCAAGTTAAGGCTGAGCATCAGGTTCCGTCGGGACTGTTACAATCAATTTCAATTCCTCAATGGAAATGGGAGAATGTAACGATGGATTTTGTCACGGGGTTGCCTTTAACTCCGAACAAAAGAGATTCAATATGGGTGATTGTAGACAGGTTAACTAAGTCAGCCCATTTTATTCCGGTACGAACTGATTTTTCTATGGATAAATATGATGAGTTGTATATTAGAGAGATTATACGGTTACATGGTGTACATGTTTCCATAATTTCTGATCGGGATCCTAGATTCACGTCACGATTTTGGAAGTCTTTACATGGATCATTGGGCACACGACTGAATTTTAGCACAGCATTTCATCCTCAGACAGATGGTCAGTCTGAACGAACTATCCAAATTCTGGAGGATATGCTAAGAGCTTGTGTAATTGAATTCAAAGGATCATGGGAAAGGTATTTGCCACTTGCTGAATTTGCGTATAACAATAGTTATCAGTCAAGCATCAAAATGGCTCCATATGAAGCTTTATATGGAAGAAGATGTCGTACACCCTTGAACTGGTATGAACTTAAGGATCGAGAGGTTATTGGTCCTGAGTTGATTCAGGATACGGAAGAGAAAGTTCAAGTCATTCAGAATAATCTGAAAGCTGCAGCTGATAGACAGAAATCATATGCCGATTTAAAAAGGAAAGAAATTGAGTTTCAAATCGGAGATAAAGTGTTCTTGAAAGTGTCTCCGTGGAAGAAAGTATTGAGATTTGGACGTAAAGGAAAATTGAGTCCTCGGTTCATTGGACCATATGAAATCGTTAAGAGAGTATGACCAGTGGCATATCAATTGGCTTTGCCACCTGAAATAGAGAAAATCCATAACGTCTTTCATGTCTCCATGCTGAGGAAATATCGATTCGATCCATCTCATATTGTGACTACTGAAGAGATCGAAGTTCAATCAGATTTGACTTATGAGGAAGAACCTGTTCAAATATTGGCTCATGAAGTCAAGCAATTAAGGAACAAGACTATTCCATTAGTCAAAGTGTTATGGAGAAATCACAAGGTGGAAGAAGCTACGTGGGAACGCGAAGAGGACATGAAGATTCAATATCCCCATCTCTTTGAACAATGAAAATTCGAGGACGAATTTTCTTAAGGGGGAGAGATTTGTAACATCCCAAAATACGGGTTAGTGACTAAATTGTAAAATTTCAGAGTTTGGTGATTTAAGTAGGATATTTGTACAGTCCAATGATTTGTTCGGAAATATTTCCTGAAAGTTATTAGTAATTATCAAAGGAATTAAAGGGCAAAATGGTCATTTAGCATGAAAGATATTTTTTATCTCTTTATTAAGAGATAAATGTGAGTTGGGGAAAGAGTTTCTGAAAACTCTTTCTTCTTCTTTTCTTCTTCTCCAACGTGCAGGGCAAAGGTAAGGTTTTCTAAATTGTTGGTTATTTGTTAAATTAAAGATTAGGTTTTGATCATTAGATGATAACTAAGCTTAAGGAAAGCTTAAGTTGTCTTATAATCAAAAGATGAAGAAGTTATAAGAGATTAAAGAAAATGAGTTTTTATATGAAATCATGGAAAAGAGTTGATAAGTTGAATTTAAAGTTAAATTTGACTTGTCATCATCCTAATTAAGGAATATGAAGTGTTAGAATTGTATTTAGAACATATTGAAATTGAGTATGATTCTTGAATTTCATATGAAGGATAGGATTTTGAAGTTATAGATGATTTTCATGGATATAAGTTGGTTTAAGTGATGGTAGTTGAATTTAATGACATGATAGGGGTTTAAAATAGAAGAATTAAGTGAAGAATTGATGATTTTCGGGGTTAAAATACCAATTCTGGTTAGAGGGAACCGATACCCTATGAAGGGAATCGATTCCCCCTCTTGGACGAAATTTTTCCAGAATGTCCAGGGGGTATCGATTCCCCTGGGGGGGGGGAATCGATTCCCCCTAAAGGAAAAATGAAATTAGGTTCAATAATCTGGCTTAAGTTGTTAACATCAAGTTTAAGGTTTAGGCTTCTGATAGTTGTTTTGAAATGTTATATTTATGTAGATATTGAGCCTAAACAAGTTCTGGAATAATCAAAGGATTAGAATTGATTCAAATCAAACAAGGCTAAGGTGAGTGCAATTTTTATTGTACTTATATTATTGAATGAACATTGGCTTGCGATGAGCCAGTGATGGAGTTACTACGGTAATAAGTGACTCCTAAATTGTTATTTGATTTCATGATTTTTATATGTGCATGAATACATGAAATGTGTATAGATTATTATAAATGTTACATGATATACATGCATACAGGATTATGCTATGAGACATGACCATGTGAAATGAGAAAAACTATGTGAATATATGAAATGACATATGAATATGCAAAATGTGATATGATATGAAATACATGGTTACACATACATGTGGTATGTGACAGAAGAGAAAGAACAAGTGATGAGAAATGTATTCATCATAAATGCCCATAGTATATGATACGAGAGCTATAGGTATAGTTGGCATGCCAAGAGTCGAGGGTTCTGTAGTCCTTCGGGACGTAGTCCTTCGGGACGTAGTGGTCCTACGGGACATATATAGCAGTCATTCGGGACGAATACTGAACTAATGTTCGGTGCCCCATGAGGGAATTTATACGAGCTGTGGTGACAACATTTGTGCACAACCTCAATGAACTCACATACCTCTATTCTCAATAATATACATGGGCAATACAATTGAAAGATAAATTAAAGTGAAAGTGGCACAAGAAGGTAAGTGTTACATGTTCTTGACATGCTTATATATGTTATCATGTGATAGATACATGCATGTTGAAATGTCATGATCAAATGATAAGAATGCACATTCATGAATTTGTTGTTAAATGTTTATTTATTGCGTAAGTCTATGACTTAGCGTGTAAGTGATTTACACGTAGGTACCAAGAAACGTGAAGAGAAAGAATCGAAGTAGCAAGGACAGTATTATTACTTGAAGATCAGATCAGAAGTAATCAACAAGTATGTATTTTGGCGTGTATAGAGTGTTGGCATGTAATAAGTCGTTAATTATGAATACTCTGATTAAACTTGTATTTTGTGGTCTCTCTGATGTAAATTAAAGTATTTTGTTTTAAACAAAGTTTTAAATTACCCGGGGTATTTTCTTTAAGTGTCCAGATTTGAAAAGTCAATGTGACACCTCGGACTCGTATTCGGGTCGGGTACGGGTTGGGGTGTTACAGAAAGTCACGTTTCATGAAAAAGAGAAAAGGAAATGGGGATGGGGATGGGGATGGGGATGGGGATGGGGGAGGGGAGAGGGGAGGCGGGATGTTTATGTGTTTTTTTTTAATAAATAAATATTTTTTTAAATAAATCTTTAAATTTATCAGAACGTGATATATGCGGTCAAATTTAACGGTAGTTACGGTTCAGACACCTAAAAATGTTCTAATAAAAATGTTAGGACACTTATTTTTAGCTCATAACGACGTTGTTAGACGACAAACCTTGACTGACATTTTGAAATTTTTCGAAGATGAAAAATGAAATCTTCAAGAACTGGGATTGATGAATGTCTCTCTGATTTCATCGGATTCAACCCTCATGCTTAAAAAATTTGTGACTTGCAATGGACGCTGGTGACCTTGAGGGTGGAGATGGTGGATGAAATCTTGTCCAGTGGAGGAGGTACGGTGGTTGAGTTGGTGCGGGGAAGTGGCGGTGTAGTTGAGTGGGAGGAGAGAAAAGTAGAGAAAGAAAACAATTTTTATTTTATATTTTAAAAAATAAAATATTATTTATTTTATTTTAATTCATTTTTATATAAAGAAAAGAAATTTAAATTAAGTAGTGACATGGTGTGTTTTGACTGGTCATCAAATTTTATTATTAACAAAATTAACATTTTAAGACAAACGAAATAATAATTTAAATTTAAGAAATAATTTGATACAAATAATATATTTTAAGAAGTAATGATGCATTTAAGATTAAGGATTACAAGTAGCGAATTATGTTAAAGGACGTTAATATCTTTTATGTTTCATAAAACAAATTACAAAATAAATATTTTGTATTTGAAAATTACTTAATAAACCTGTTAAAGGTTACTTTATATTAATCATAGAGGATATTATATGATAAAATTGCCAAATTAATGGTTTGAAAAGAAAACATTTCCTTATATAAGATATTGTAAAAAATATTTTTTTTTATCTAATATAAATGTATAGTGTCTTACAAAAGACATCCAAATAGGGATGGCAACGGGTCGGGTTCGGGCCGGGTATTGGTCCCCCGTCTCCGTCTCCGTTTAAAAAACTCATACATGTCACCGCTTAAAAAACTACGGGATTTAAACGGGGATCCCCATCGGGTAATCGGGGAAAACCGTGGGGAAACGGGTATCACCGTTTAGCATAAACGGTTATTTAAACGGATATCGGGCTGAGTATATATATATTTAAATATATATATATATATATTATATTTTAAAATTAAATTAAATTTATTAATATATATATATATATATATAATAATTATTTTAATATTTATCGGGACGGGTATCGGGTCGGGTAATCGAGGCGGGGATTACCAAACCCATCCACATCCCCGTCCCAGTTTAGCATAAACGGTTTTTCCTCGTCCCCGTTTAGCATAAACAGTTTTTTTTCCGTCCCCGTTTAATTCGATTTTCAGTTTTCCCCGTCGGATTCGAATTTTTTTGCCATCCCTACATCCAAAGCATCTAGTAACTTTTAAAAGACACACAATCATATCTTTGAGATGATAAACTGCACCTTTGCCTTTCTTAGCATGACCATTTAGCTCATAAACTGCACCTTTGCCTTTCTTTGAGATCATACATTTATCATTCTAAGTTGTCTATAGGGTTGAATGGATGTTTAATAGATTATATTGACGATGCCAGAGAATTAGGGTAGAGTGATCCTCTATCTATCTATTTGTTTATTCTTATTATGAATGTATTGTCATGTTTATTAAATTGGACTGGTAAGTATGATATATTTGCATATCATCCTAGATGCAAAAGGGTGAAGCTTATTCGTATGTGTTTTGTCGATGATCTTTTAATTTTTTTTAAAGGTAAGTTTGATTTAGTGCAAGATATTTACACTTTTAAGTGAATTTATTTAAGACTTGTCTTAATAATATCTTAGTATATTTTAGATATGACAAAATTATATAATATATCATTAATAAAAATAAAATAAAATTATGAAAATACAAAAAAAAAGTGTAGACATGATATTATATATCACAAAATTTTATGTGTGAAAAATATTATAAATATGTAAAAACATAATTAAACATAATTATAGACGAGCATGATACGAATTAACACCTATATACACGTAAAAAATAAAATATGATGAGATCTGCATAAACAAGTTCTACAAAGCAAATGGATGTATGAATTTGGGAAACAAGCGAGGTGATGAATTTGAAGATGAAATCAAAGCTAGAAAAAAGAACATCTATTAAGTTAAAATCAGGAAATGGGTTTCCAATTCTCCAAACTTTTAGATTGAACTCTCATTTGATTTTATTTTATTTTTTAGTATTACCTTCCTTGGACATTTGCTGCATCAGGAAAAGGTACCTGAGAACCGAGTGTTACATTAGAATCATCACTTTCATCCGTTGCTGTCGTTGTCGTCGGCGGCTCGGCGGGGCTGGGGCTGGACTCACCGGTTTCATTTCTTTTTTCCAAACCAATAAAGTTAGTATTGTCTTCCGATTCATCGATTTGTGATGAAGCCTCTTGAAGCTGTAATGAATATTCCAAGTTCCACAACACATCCCCCATGCTTGGTCGATCGACTCCATATTCGGCCAAGCATTTCTCGGCCGCTTCCGTGAATTTCTTCAACGATCCTTCGCAGATCGTCCCTGCGATTTTTGGGTCAACGATTTGGTCGACCATACCCTTTTTATGCCACTGCATTGCCCAATCGGCCAAGCTAACTTGATCCCTTGGTAGTCCCGGACAAATCACTGGTCTTGCACATAAAACCTCGAAAAGAACCACTCCGAACGAGTAAACATCGGATTTCTCTGTCAGTTGTTGTCTACGGAAATATTCAGGGTCAAGATACCCGAAGCTACCTTTCACTGCAGTACTAACATGGCCTTGGTCCATGGCAGCCGCTTTGGAGAGCCCGAAATCAGACACTTTGGCGACGAAGTTTTCATCTAGAAGAATGTTCGTCGTCTTGACGTCACGGTGAATGATTCCTTGTGTGGCACCGGTGTGAAGATAATGCAACCCTCGAGCCGCACCGATGCAGATTTCGAGCCGTTGTTTCCAGGTCAATGTTGTTTTATTCGCGCGACCATAAAGATGGTCCCGAAACGGACCATTAGCCATGTACTCATAAACAAGGATCATCTCCGAATCCTCATCGCAGAATCCAATCAACGACACGAGATGTCGATGTCGGAGTTTCGAGAGCATTTCGATTTCAGTCTCGAATTCGTTAATGCCTTGTTCGGATCCATGGTTGCCTCGTTTTATAGCGACCTTGGTGCCATCCTCTAATGTCCCGACGAACACTTTCCCAAACCCACCAACACCGATGACCGTATTCTCGTTGAAAGTTTGGGTGGCATTTTGTAGCTCGTTTAAAGTGAATAACTTTCCAAGGTCATGAGAGTAAACACTTGATAATCCACTCTTGCTCTTTCTAGATCCAAAGATGCTTGATTTCTTCGAGCTGTAATTAGCTTTGCTGCCATGGATTGGTAATAGCCACGACGAGAAGTTTTTCTTCTTTTGCCAATCTTGGGGTCGTTTTTTCCACCTAACACAAATGACCCCGAGGAAGAACATTGCCATAAACGCCAATGCCAGCCCCGAAATTGCCAGGATTTTAAGGTTGCTCGATTCCGGCCCTTTATACAAACCATCGACCGTATATAAACCATCGAAGCTATCAGCTATGTTGCTCATCTTCATCACTTCCAAGCCATTGAGGATTGCGTTAGGTTTGCCGCTGTTAGAGTCTGCGATCGGACCAACTTGAACCACTATCGAATCATTCGTTATCGACGATGCATTGAGCACGAAATCAGTGTAATATGCGGTGGCCAAATCACCTGCTTTCTCAGTTAAATCAAGACGCGAAATTCCCATTAACCCGTTTATGTACACACTGAAGTATAATTCATTCTTAGCCTTGCTTACAATGTCACAAAAGTGCATCCTGATGAGATACGAGAAGGTCTCGTCAACACTCATTGCCCACGAGAGATTGAAATTAGGAACTGTGGTCTGAGCATACGCTTCGGACATCATCCGATCTGCCGTCTCGTAAACCATTTCCGGCGCAACCAACCGAGTCATCTTATTCTCCGGTCGGTACTTGATGTTTTTACCCCTGACGGCCTCGGTTCCTTGGGGAAACGTGTTGTATGGTTCATCGGGAGCCCATGTTCTAGCCAATGTATCATTCTTCGGAGTGATGGTTTGCCCTCCCATATTCAATCGGTACTCGACTTCCAAACCGATATTTGATAAGCCATTGATCGTGTTACCTTGTGGTACCGATGAGGCCGAATCGGAGAGAATTTCATCGGGGACCCCTTCGATCTCCAGTGCATTAATGAATGCGAAAGAATCTTTTTTGGGCTTGAACACGATGGATAAATGTTGAGTAGCATTAACAAGATACTCCTTGAGAACCACCTTGGAATCATCCATGGAGAAATCTTGCAAGAGGACGTACTTGTCTGTTTGGACGGTGAAAATCGCCGTCTTGAGATCATATTTTTCGTGACGGAGCGGGTAAAAGTAGAGACGAATCCAATGTTTTCCGGGCACGGAAACGGAGAACAAATACTTGGAATCCGAAGTGAAAATCCTCGCGGCTTTATAAAGATCCATTAACGATGAAGGGGTGGAATTCGTGAAGGCGCTGTCAGGGATCGGATCGGTTTTTGTTTGAACATCTTCATTCGTCGATAAATGACTACTCATTTCCGTATCCGATTTGAATATCCGTCCGTCGTCGAGCTTCACCTCGCTCGAACCGCAGTTGATGAGATAACTATCCGAAGGCTGATACAAATCCGGCGAAGAAACCGGAGAAGCCGTCGGTGCCATATCAGGAGGATCGACACTTTGGGCCGAAACAAAGCTTTCTTTCAACAAAAGAAGACAGAACAAAAGGGAGGAGACATAAACAGCCCTTGTCGGCCTATGATGACCTCCCCCCATTGTGCAAACCAACGGACACAAGCCGGCGTTTGATGAGGTGCCGACGATGGTGGTGGTGGTGGTGGTGGCAGGATTAGGTTTAGGGGTGAGAATAAAAAATAAAATCAATAAAAGAATTAATTTGTACAAAACAAAAAAATATTTAAGAAAATCGTTAACGAGACAATCAAACAAAAGGGATGTCGTTGGTTTAAAACATGTAAGAAGGGAAGAACATAAACTTGCTAAGCTGTAATGTCTATGCTAACGAGGTTTTTTTAGGGTTATCGTGTGGTTGAAAGGAAGAAGACGAGTAAGCTAAAGGAGATTAGATTATAAAAGAACAAATCGCGAGATTTGCGTTAGGCCATTGAAGAATCAAATTGTGTTGTCACCATCTTTGCTTTAATAACAGTTTACGTTACCCACATTTAGAGGCGTTAACATACGCAAAAATATAAAATTAAATTATATATTTTATAGTAATTGTTTTACATTAATACCAAATGTGTATAATTTTAAAAAATTCTAATAATAGAGATGTTGTTCAATTTCCACCTACTAGATTTATCTTATATTTTATAATAGTTTGAGGTGACTATAAGATAATATATATTTAGATTTTTATTTATTTATTGACAACGTACACACATTTTATAGATATAATTGTTTGAATTCATCAGTTCAAGGGAGAATAACATTCTCTTTTACCATTAAAATAATTTGACGGGTTGACTTATCTAATTGTTAAACTTACTTTTCAACAAGAAACGAAATATTGGGTTCTATTTCAACTAGATACGAACCGAATGGTTTAATTATAATGAAAATTATATATGTATAAACTAATAACGATAAATCACTTATTCTAATGTAAGTTTGATGAGTATTGCATATTTTCGAAAGTTTTTCCACAGTTAACATTTTAATAATTTAAT
Organism: Hibiscus syriacus; assembly: GCF_006381635.1. NCBI lineage: Eukaryota > Viridiplantae > Streptophyta > Magnoliopsida > Malvales > Malvaceae > Hibiscus > Hibiscus syriacus. Next base: position 33,763 of record NW_024061755.1, on the reverse strand, counting down.
CGTTGAATAATAAGTTATAAGTTATAATATTACATTTTAAAAATTAAAATATTTAATTATTTATTTTTTATAAAGAATTTTTTATTGAAACCATTAATTTTGTTAAAAAATGAAATATTGAGAACTACAATAAATGTTTACAAACATGATCTTAAACTAAGTATATAATTAGGGCATTTTATTATAATTACCGCCACAATAAACTAGCCACTTAAGATCACACAATAAATGTTAAAAATTTTAATTAAAAAACTCAAACAAAAGATAGATATGAATAGATTTGTCTGCATCGATAAACGAACCACAAAAGGGTCAAGCTATTGAAAGAACATCGATAAAAGCGCAAATTAGAACGAAGCAAGAAAACTATCCATGAATTCAAATCGCGTATCCAAATCAAATTCAATGGTCCAAAGAAGGGAAGATTTGCATGATAACAAATAAGCGTCATCTTGATCAATCTTGACAATATCAAGTCCAACCTTGATGAAAATGATAAATGAAAACAACAATCAAACGACTGAAAACGTGCCAAAAGATAGAATAAAACGAGCTATTGAGGCAAAGTTTCTAAAAATTAAAATAACAAAGAAAAAAATAAAGAGTTGATAAAAAAAACAAAAAATATCGACATCAACGACTAACACTAAGATTGATATCGCTACCTATCAAATAAAAGTGAAGAGAGAGATATGTGACTATTAGAGTTTTTTAGAACCTAAATTTGAAATGGATATATTTATATATATATATTGATTTAGTATGATATAATTATAATTTAATATTTTTTTAGAAATTTTTTAATTAATTAACAATTACACACGGAGTTATTTGAATCTATAATTTTTAAAGATAATAACATTTTCTTTTACTACATAAATCACTTGATGAGTTTATAATAGATATACTTTATCTAACTTTATTTTATATATAGATATTAATCATTAGATATCAGTTATAGAAAGAGTTATATTGGTGTGTAAAGTATAATAATCTTTAGCATATAACTAATATATTAAATAATATTTAAAATAATTGCACTGTATATCATAAATACAATTATTATATATACTAAAATAGTTGTTATGTCTTGTTTGACATTGTCAAACCTATACGGGAGTAATGTATAAAATAATCATTATTGAATTAACATGTTGGTTCAAGTGATAAATCGTTTAATATCACTTAAGTAAGTTCTCAAGTTCAAGTCTTTGTGTTCGCAAAAAATCCCTACTGGGAGACTCACCCACCAAAACTAGGTGTGCGACGCGATTCAGTCAAGGCGAAACCTTGAAACATGAAGGGCAATAAAAAGATCAAGATTCTAAATAGATATTACTTTATAATAATCTCAATATTTTTTAATAACAAAATAACATGTACATTAGGGGGGTGAATGTTCAATCGAATCAAGTAAAAAAAATTCGAGTTGACGAATTTCATTTTATAACTCAAACTTGAATTGAATTTTTTCAATTCGAATCGAGTTTTCAAGTTTCTATTCAAATTTAATCGTAAATATTTATAATATTATAATACTTTTTTAATTTAATTTAAATGAGTTTCATATGCTTGCATCTAAGTCTCCAAACTTTTAAAACTTTCAACACAGTCACCAAACAATGAGTTCGTTTGCAATATGGTCCCCGACGTAACGGCCATTTCACTGCCGTTAGAGTAAATTATATAAATGGTCACTGAACTTTTCAGGTGCTTGCATTTAGGTCCCTCCAACTTTCAAAACTTGCAACACAGTCATCAATTATATTGTAAACCTCAAATTCCAAAATATTTCAATTTCATTCTAAACCTTAAATTCCAAAAATACTTTAATTACATGCCCAATCCCAAATTTATAATCCGTTCTCAAAATCTACCATAACAAATTGAACTTGAAGTAACAATCCTAACCCCTCAAAACATAACCCTAAATGCTAAATTTCCCCACCAATTAACCCAACATAATCAACAACATTGAGTTCATTTTGGGTCCATAACAATAAGTGTTTATGTTGGGTTTACGATTTAAAAGTTAGATTTAACCAACTATAAATGAACAATACTCAATTTGATTTGAAAAAATTATTTTTCAACTTGAATTGATTCAAAAAATATTATACAAATTGACTTTGAGTTGTAATTTCATAAACTCAACTTAAAAAAATTTCAACTTAAAATCGAGTTGTAAAATACAATTCGAATATCTCAAATTTTTTAGTAATTAGTGGATTAATTTTTAAGTTTGAGTCAAGTCCCTTGACTCTGTATGATATATTTATATCACATATGGAAAAAATATGACGAATATATGTATTGCATATGGTTAAAAACTATTTAAATTAGAATCAAATAATATTATAGTATCATAAATATTTATAATTAAATTTAAGCACAAACTCGAAAATTCAATTCAATTCGACTTGATTTAAATTTTATAAACTTAAATCGAAATTTTTTTGAGTCAACTATTTTATAAATTGAACTGAATTAGAATCAAATAATATTATAATATGATAAATATTTATAATTAAATTTAAACAGGAACTCAAAAATTCAATTCAATTCGACTTGATTTAAATTTTATAAACTCAAATCAAAAAACTTCGAGTAAACTATTTTATAAACTAAATTGAGTATTTAGGTCCAACATAACCCTAAATCCAACATAATCACTTATTATTCACTTATAGTTGGTTAAATTTTTTCGAAACAGTTATGTTTTGAGGGGTTAGGGTTGATGCTTCAAGTTCAGTTTGTTATGGCATATTTTGAGAATGAATTATGAATTTGGGGTTGGTTATGTAATTGAAGTATTTTAGAATTTGAGGTTTAAAATATAATTGAAGCGTTTTGGATTTGGGGGTTTAGAATGTAATTGATGACTGTGTTGCAAATTCTAAAAGTTGGAGGGACCTAAATGCAAACGCCTGAAAAGTTCAATGACCATTTATATAATTTACCCTAACTGCAGTTAAATGGCCGTTATGTCGGGACCATATTACAAACAAACTAAATGTTTGATGACTGTATTGAAAGTTTTAAAAGTGTAGGGACCTAAATGCAAGTATTTAAAAAGTTAAGTGACCATTTATATACTTTACCCTAAAATTTAAAAACCTTTTAATGATTAATCTCATATCATCTTCGAGCTTCGACGCCGTTTTCCAGCAAACAACCAGAAACATCGAGCATTCGCAAAATAGTACTGCTTGTGCTTGCTAAAAGGCCTAATAGAAAAGGTTTCGATTCGCCAAGTTTGTGGCTTTCTTTCGTTGTTGTTGGATTAACTGTGGGTTTTAGCTCTTACCACTCACTATCTTCCTCTCTTAGTCTCATGGTGAGTTTGTATTCTTTGCTCCTTAATCAAATTCAATGCTTTCTTAGTTAGGAATGAACTTTCGGAATTGATTTTATGGTGGTTTAGGCTATTTCACGTCGGTGCTCGTTAAATTCCCAGAAGAAGAAAGAAGAAGAATCCCATGGGATTTGAGGATTAGGGTTTTGCGTATTTCTCTCACGTTTCTCTCTTTGATATCTCACCTAAGCTGTCTGGTAAGATTTAATGCCCGAATTCGTTTTCTAATTTCAATTAATTTCAGTTTTCATTTTGTTAAATGTAGTTTTTTTTGGTAATTTCCAGGAAGCAGAAAAGGCTCGAAGCTTTGAAATTAGTTTATGGTATTTTTTGTATTTTGGAATTTTTGATGGGGAAGGGAAAGATGGATGAAGGGAAAGGAGGGGATCAGTTCCACAGGAATGAAGCAATCTCGGCAGTTGCTGACGAGAGTTTTTTAGGTGAGGAAGACGACGATTATGAAGACCTTTACAGTGATGTTAATGTTGGTGAAGGGTTTCTTCAATCTTTGAGAAGAAGCGACAATGTAGGGTTTCTAAATGAAGAAAATAAGAATAGTTCAAATATTAACAGTGGTGGGAAATTTAATGGATCAGCAATAGGTGCTCTGGAATCTGGTGTTTCAATTCCGGGGGTTGCAGGTGGTGGTGATAGAGGGGATTCTAGTGTTTCTTATGAGAGTCAAGGTTTTAGGAGTGTTAGTGCTGTTGATGATGTCAAAGGACCTAGTCTGGATGTTGTTGGGGGTGGGCTTAGGGTTGAATTTGCTCAGGCCTCAAGTAAGCTGAATGAGGTAGCTGTGGAGCAGAGTGGGAATAAGAATAATGGTTTAGGCAGTGTAGGTGGTATGGGACATCAAGGATATGGTGTAGGGAATGTGAGGGGTGTTGAGAATGAAGGCTTGGTGAGACAAGGAGTAGTAGGAGGCGCTGGTGTGAATGGCTCTGGTGGCAGTGGCGGTGGCCCTACAATTGGGAATGGAGGTGGAAATGTGGGTGTTGCTGGTGCTGGCCCTGGAGTTGGGGCAAATGGTGGTGCAGCTGGAGGTGGCAGGACAATATTGTTTGTTGGAGATTTGCATTGGTGGACAACAGATACTGAATTGGAGTCCGAGTTGTGCAAGTATGGGCCTGTTAAGGAAGTAAAGTTTTTCGACGAGAAAGCAAGTGGGAAGTCAAAAGGGTATTGTCAGGTTGAGTTTTATGATCCAGCCGTTGCCACAGCTTGTAAGGAGGGAATGAATGGGCACGTGTTTAACGGAAGGCCTTGTGTTGTTGCCTTTGCATCTCCCTTTACTGTTAAGAAAATGGGAGAGGCTCAGTTAAATAGGAATCAGCAGATGGCACAGTCTGCTCTCTCGCAAGCAAAGATGGGTCCTAATGATGTGGCTGGTAAGACTGGTGCCAATAATATTCAAACTGGTGGGAATTATCAAGGTGGGGATAATAATAGAGGTTATGGGAGAGGGAATTGGGGAAGAGGCAATGCACAGGGGATGGGAGGTAGAGGGCCAGGTGGTCCTATGAGGAACAGGGGTGGTGGAATGGGTGGTAGAGGTATCATGGGAAATGGTGGAAATGGATTCGGGCAGGGAATGGGTGGGACAGCTCCTCTCATGCACCCGCAGTCGATGATGGGTCAAGGTTTTGATCCTGCTTTTGGTGTCCCCATGGGAAGAATGGGCGGTTATGGAGGCTTTCCTGGTGCTCCAGCGCCTCCATTTTCAGGGATTTTACCTTCATTCCCTCCTGTTGGAGGAGTTGGTTTGCCTGGAGTGGCTCCTCATGTTAACCCTGCATTTTTTGGAAGAGGTATGCCCATGAATGGTATGGGGATGATGCCTTCAAGTTGTGTAGATGGACCTAATATGGGAATGTGGTCGGATCCTAGCATGGGAGGATGGGGTGGTGATGAGCATGGTGGTGGAAGAGCTAGAGAGTCAAGCTATGGGGAGGAAGCTGCATCTGACCATCAATATGGCGAGGTTAGTCATGACAAAGGAGGTTGGCAAAACCCAGCTAAAGAGAAAGATAGAACTTCAGAAAGAGAGTGGTCTGGTTCATCCAAAAGAAGGAACCGCGATGATAAAGAATCAGGATATGATAGGGACGTACATAGGGAGAAGGAAATGGGCCATGGTCATGATTGGCCTGAAAGAAGGCGCCGGGATGATAGAGACATTGGCCGAGAACGTGATAGGGAGCGCTCTCGAGATCGTGACCTCGATCGTGATCGGGAGGAGAGGGAGAGGGATAGATATAGGGAAGACAGAGACAGATATGCAGATCATCGTAGGTACAGGGACTGTGAGCCAGAGCATGATGATGATTGGGACCGGGGGCGGTCATCAAGGACTCACAGCAAGTCCCGATTATCGCAGGAAGATGAGCATCGTTCAAGATCTAGAGATGCTGATTATGGGAAGAGGCGGCTTACCTCAGGGTGACCTACCTGAAGCCTCTTATATCAGTAAGTTCTGTTAGAAAATTTTTGAAAGAAAATATCAGTTATATCAATAAGTTCTGTTAGAAATTTTTTGAAAGAAAATATCAGTAAGGGCAGAAACATCTGGTTCATCATTCTCTTTGGTGTCTTTCTTAACTGGTGGTGGTGTGGTCATGAATTCATAGCCTTTCCTAGTTCAATTCCTGAGTTTGCCGATTGCTTCTCTTCCTTTGGAGTAGGTCCAAATCTTTTATGAAACAATTAAGTTCCTTGACCATATGTTCTTATCATATTATCCTAGCATCTTAATATCCATGAAAATATCCTTTAATGTTCTATTTTCCTGAATGTTCAGAATTGTGCAACACTTGTTTTAATGTGTATACAGTACACGTAAAATCCTCTATTTATATACATGTGTAATTCATGGAAGATCTCAAAATGTTGGGAATAGGCTAGCTAATATATGTGTAATGACGGATATTCAATTTTCTGCCATACATGGTACATGAGACTTATGCGGACATCCCCCTTCATAGATGATTGCCGACATATAGATTTAATGTACATGCTTAGTGTTTGTAATATAAATTAGGGAATCATTGGTTGTTTCCCTTTTCGTTGTTCACGCACAATTGATTCAGGAGAATTATCTGGCTGTAAGATTCAAAAGTCATCTTCTCGACATTCACTTTCAGATTTTGCTTATAGGTGTGACTTTCGCATTATGCTTCCCTTGTATTTGCTAATTGAGTTGAAAAAGATCATTCATTATTCCCTTATATTCATTATTGCTATGATCTATTGTGCATGCCTAATTACAAATGTTACTCAAATTATTTGATGTGTAGCTGGAAGGATACGAACTTGATATTTGAAGCTGTTCAGCTGAAGTACTGGTATCGTGGAGATGATCTGATCGCTGCCTCGGAAATTTGAGAGAGAAAGTAGATGGTGTTTCCTTTTGCCAGCAGTCATGTAGAATGGAACCATTCTTTTCAGTAGTTTTAGCTTTAAAGTAGCAGTTATGTTTTAGTTGATTCAACACTTGATGATGAAACCAATGTTATGATGTTTGCAGGGATTGTGAGATATGGTTATAGATTATTTCAGAAACTTAAAAGGAATAGTTTGAATTGTGATGTAATAATAGGGATTTAGCTGAGGATTGGTGGTTTTGCATCTTCTTTCGGCTGTTTTGTTGTATTGTTTTTGCCCCCTTTTTATTTTATTTATTTAGGCTTACCTTTTAGCATACCATTTTGTTTAGCCATGTAAAGGGTATGTGACCATTTGATTTGACCAATTAGAAGAGCCTTGTAAATTGTACAAAATTATGTGTTTGTGAACCTTGGCTAATTTGTATGATATATTTGGATTGATACTTTTTAACAGATTATTGTGGTAATTTTATAATACCAATCTCTTCTTAAAATAGTACAAGGTGACCATAATGATAGTATTTGTTCAGTATATTTTTTAATTATTGGTGATGAATGTATAGCTTATAACTTTTAACCACTGATGTTATTAGATGATTTTTTGTTATATAAACTGTAAATGATTAGAGATTTGATGATATTTCGTTATATAAATTGTAAAATTAGTGGTAATCAGTGGCGGATGTAGGTTTTGGTTAGGGTGAGCACATACGTATTTTAAAATCTGAATTTTTTATATATTAGTAATTTATTTTATTGAGGGTATTCACCTTAAAATTTTATTTGTGTTTATCTCATACAAAAAGTTTACATTATTAATATATATATATATATATGTGTGTGTGTTTACCAACAGTGGTAATCAGGCGAGTTTGAATCTGTTTAAATTTGTTTTACATTAGATATAGTTGAGTTTAAAAATATAAGCATATTCTATAGTTGGACCATATTCAAACTAAAAAATGCTACTGCAAGGGAATGCCAAAAAGATTACGAACTAAAGTATTAGGTACCGGTACCAACGAGTTTTTGTGTTTAGGTGTGATAGTGATAATCTTACTTCCTTAAAAAATATTATTTCAACATAAATAAAATATATAATTTATTAAAATAAATAATTTTTTTGATTAAGTTAAAGGTGATTATAAAATAATATTTATTTTAAGTACTCTCAACCATTTGACAATGATCGGCTCAATCATCATGCAGTACTGGTGCTTGAACCCATGACCTCTAAGAATAATAACAATTCATTAATCACTAATGTAAGTTAATTTGTACTTAATAAACAAATTTATTTGCACATTTACATGCCCATGATCGAAATCTTTAAATGAAAATATAAAACAACTTTATAAAATTATCAGATTTGAATGTTTTATTAAAAAATATTATTGTTGAACTATATAAGGAGTATAAAAATTATAAAATTAAAGATTGAATTATGAAGTAGGCAAAGAGACAGCTGAAAAGGTACCCAATAAAGATTTTTTTTTCTTTTTTTGTTGAACCAGCTTATTATTATTTAAGCTTCACCTCAATTTAAAAATATTGAACACCATATTATAATACTAGCAGATAATTAAAATATGAAAAAAATATTGAAAATTTCAAAATACAAATTATTAATGTATTTTAAATATGATTACGATAAATGTAATGTTTGGTATATTATGAAACGTTTTAATTATTTTTTCCATATTGTTTTATATGTTGCCTTCATGTCACTTTTTGTATAATGTGTTAAAATGATTTAATTTTTATTATAAATTCATTTATTTAAAATTATATATTTTTAAATTAATAAAATAATCAATTTTATTAAATAAATAAAAAAGTAGATCAATATCATAATCTCAACAAAAAGGATTACAAAACCTAAGTAGATTAATCACGTAAACAATAATTTTCCTTAAAATTATTCAAGATCGCAAACTAACCGATAAATAATGAAAATATAATCATATATGAAATAGTTGAAAAATTCAATCAAACAACTCATAAATATAGAAGGTATGATTGTCGTCACTGAAAGATAATTACAATCACCACCAACATAAAAAGAATATAACAATGATGTACATTGATAATTGACTTTATCTTGTGTAACATCCCAAATCTCAAAAATTAAATTCGATCGAATATGATTTTCTCAAATAAAATTCTTATTTTTAGTCAATGTTAAATTATTTTTGTTGTTTAGATCATCAAAAATCGTTGCGAATGACCATAGATCTACACAAAATTTCTCGATTTTCTCTGAGCAAAATACTTCCGTTCACCGTCAATGACCGTCCGATGGGGTCAATTCTGAGATATGTTGTTCTCGTCGTCAAGGGAAAACAAAACTCTTTGTCGTTTGGATCTTCCAACTGACACCTCCATTGACGAGAAATACCATCCTTCTCGCCTCGTTGGAGTTCCCTTTATCTTATTCTTGGTTTCTTTTCAATTTTTCTCTTTGTTCTTTCTTCGTTTGTTTTGGATGGCTCGATTGTTGGTCAAGACCACGTTGTTCACGATGAAAGCATGCGTTGTCGCACGTCGTCGTATGATGCTTTCAATGATAAAGTTGTTGCCGATAAAGGGGGAGGTTGATGGAAGCTGCCACTGGTGTCTGCTAAGCGCTGGCTGGGCTCACCTTCGATCGATCTCGAGTCGGATTGTTGGGCCTTGATCACCAATTGATTTTACTATTCTGGTGATGGGCCAGGCTCATAGTTGTGCACGGGTTTGGGTCGATGGATTTAACATAATTGTTTTAGGATTGAGGTCGATTTAGGGGTCTTGTTGTCATTTCCCCAACTCTCGATTTTAAAATCGAGACATACCCAAAAAAAATATCAATTTCGTGGCTCTCCAGTTATTTTGAATAAAATAATAATAATATAATTTAATAATTTTAACTTTAAATATAAAATACATATATATATAATTCTAATAGATCACTTAATATTTAAAACGAATTACGAAATATTCAATATAATAAAATTCGTAAAATATTTAATTCCATATTCAAAATAATCGTTTTCTTAAAAAATAAGTTGAATACATCTAAACATCGAAAATAATTTAGTTTTCACTAAAAATAATAATTTCATTCTAAAAATTCATATTCGGATTTACGTCTTTGAGATTCAAGATGTTACATCATAACTCAAGCGTGACTAATCTTGGGTGATTACGAGCATCTATCAATATGAGATAACCAGTTTGAAAGTCCAAATCATAGGTATACCAGTAAGATAGTCAAATTAACATTAATTACATAGATAACAGTAAATCTAACCCTAAAAAAATAAAAATATTTAAAAAGACAAAAAAATCACAAATTTCATTAAAAAGGTGAAAGACATATTAAATAAAATACCAAAAATTTTAAATATCTAAAAAAAAACTAATAAGATGTAAAAGAGAAACGAGAAAGAAGATTGAGAAGAACACAACTAAAGTCATAATAAAGTATAAATGACTCATATTAAGTATAGGATTATTATTATTATTATTATTATTATTATTATTATTATTATTATTATTATTATTATTATTTACAATGACATTATTGCTTGCTAAAATAATTATTGAATTTTTGTTGTTGTTGTTTTGTATATTTCCGAATATCCATTATTTACAACATTATTGCACATGATTCTTGCTTTATATTAGACTTGTTAAATCATTAAAAAATATTTTAATATTGATCACTATGTTATCACTATTCTAATCATTCTTTCTTTAAAATATATTTTTAAACAATAAAAGTATTCTAAAATATATTCGAGGTTTATAAATACTCTTTCCAATGATAATGTCTTTAAATTACGAACCTAAATATTTTAAGAATACAATCTTTAATATATATTAATCGTGTAAATTTTTTAATATATATATATACACGTAATTAGGAAACAATCTTTATGTATTAAATTTTAATGCAATAAGTGATTTTTTAATATATATACGAAGTGAGGTCTAATAGTTGTTAGTTAAAGCAACAAAGCAAGTAGAATTATTATTAGTTAAACAACAAAATCAGATTTATAATATTATAAAATTATTATTATTATTGTCGGAACAGTCTTTCGGTTGGGCCCAAAATTGGGCTTTGACTTGAATATAATGTGTTAGGAGTCGTCACCGATCATTTATTTTATTAAAAATAGTTGGTCGGATACCTTATTTCTTACCTGATCTGCGTCTTACCAGTGATATGTCGGATTCGGGAGTCGGTTACAGCCAAGGAAGGATTAGCACCCTTGAACTGTCCTTTCGGTACTACGTAATTTCCAGTTGTCATTAAGTAAGAGAATTGTAAATTTAACTTAAAAGGTAAAATAACGATCCAGATTGCTTACCTTAAATTGTTTAAAAGTGAACCTTAAAAATCAAGAAACGTGTTAAAAATAGGAAATGAATAAATAAAATTAAAATAAAAAAAATAACAAAGGAGTGAAACGAGTAAAGCAAAGATAAACTGGTGGTAAAAAAAAATAAAATGAAGAAAGAGGTAAAGAAAAAGAAAGTAAAGAAGGGAGTTAATAGAAAACAAGAATAAAGGTAAGTAAGATAAATAAATAGGAAAAAGGAAAATAGTAGGCAAAATAATAATACATATAATAAATGAATAAATACAAAAAGATATATATATATATATATATATATATATGAATATTAATAAACAAATAAACAAATAAAAATACAACGTATATACCTAAAAAGAAAGTAAAATATAAAAGAATATATATATAAATATAAAAATATTGAATGAAAAATGGAAGAAAATAGAAAAAATATAAATAATAAAGAAATATATACATATAAATAAAATAAAACGGATGAATGAAATAATAATAATTAAAACTTAAATACAAAGGGCCGAATTGAAATAAAAAATAAATTAGGGGTCGAAATTCAAAGCCAATTAACGTTAGTATTTACGCATTAGGGGGCAAAATTAAATGTTTTAAACATCAGAGGGACCAAAAGCAAGTTTACCCTTTTTAGAACAGAAACACGTGGATCTTGGGTAAAGAACGTGTCAAAACGCGGGCTGTATACTAGGTATATGGGTCAGATATAAAAGCCAAATTTTTGCCTTAAGGCTTCATTTTTCCTTTGCAAAACGAGATAGCCTCCCCCCAAATAAAAAATGCTCTCAATTGTTCTTGAGCCACGAAGAACATAGCCGCATTTCCAAATTCCGGCCACCCTAAGCCACCTCGACGGCCGCCGGTCATCGGCGGCAAAATCAAAATTTTTTTATTATTCGAAAGCCCTTTGAACCCCTGTTCCAAAAATCACGATAATTTTTACAAATCAACCTCAAGGAATCGTAGATCTAAGAAAATAACCTCGGTTCCCTTGTGTTCATCGGCCAAAAAATCTCGATCTTTGGTGTTTTCAAATCAGAACAACGGAACAAAAAAAAAAAGCCACATGCAGATCGAATAACACGCGAAGAAGAAAAAATGTACCTTTTATTTCGAATAAACTTTCGAAATTTTATAGATTTTTGCTCTTAATTTTCTTGTAGTTTCTCTGGTATTTTGGTGTAATCTCTGCTTGTATTCGTATCAACTCGTAGTGTTACAAACGAATGGATTACATGTATTTATAGCCTCAAATTTTAGCTATTTTTAGAGAGAAAGAGTCATAATGAAACTATGATTTGTTTGTTGCTCCTGTGAGATCCTTGCGTCGGAGAACTCGGGAGGTTGAGGCGTGTTGGTTACTGGCATCGCGACGCCGTGAGAGGCGTGAAGCACAAGGGCTTCGAACAAGCGCGCGCTAGGGTTTCCTACTGGTTTGCTGCTGCTGGGATACACACGTGGGTTTGTGTAGTTTGGGTCTGCCAAACGGGCTGCTGGGATGTTGGGCCACGTGTTTCATTTGTTGGGCCATTTGGATCTGTAGGGAAAAACAAACTGTAAATGTATTATAATTTATAATATAATAATATTACAATTTATAATTTCTACGATCAAAATTAAGTGTCTCCAGCTGCCCCTCTTTGCTCATTATCGTGTAATGAAAATAGAGCAGAGATTAAAAGACGCAAATTTCGGCCAAATCGAATGTCTTCTGTTATAGAGTTGAAATCCGAGTTTGAAACCGGTTTGTCAAATTAAATCACGAAATTACTCCCTCGTCGTGAGGTTGAGTTAAAACTGGAAAACTCTGAGCACGAAATCCTTTGTTGTGAAGTTGAAATCGAACTCAAAGTATTAGAAAGTAACTCCTGGATCGTCTTCTAGCTCAAGATACTTCGTCGTGAGGGTGAAACTTGTCCTGAAGACTTCGGTATTGCTGTGTCACAGATGACTCATTCGTCGTGAAGTTGGGTCAATCTGTTGGTGAAGTTGGAATTGTATATGGCCCCTTCGTCGTGAAGTTGAGCCAGGGAATTGAATATCCTTCGCCGTGAAGTTGAAATCCAACGTAGGTTGCTTTGTTTCGAGGCCAATATCCTTTGCCGTGAAGTTGAAATTGACTCTGACACTGGAAAGCTTATTGACAGACACTCCTTCTTTGAGTTGGATATCATTCGTCATGAAGTTGAAATCCAATCTAGAGATGGATGCTGCTTGTGTGCACGATTCACTTTCGTCGTGAAGTTGAAATCCAAGTAAGTTGTATTGCTCCGAGTCTAATATCCTCCGCCGTGAAGTTGAAATTGGCTATGGAACTGGAAAATTATTTGTTGACAGTCAGTCGCCCCTTCGCTGTGAAGTTGAGCTTGTGCTGTCTCGAGTCTAATACCCTTCGCTATGAAGTTGAATTTGACTTTGAATGAAACTGAAAAAGTTGTTTGTTGACATTCATCCGCCCCTTCGCTGTGAAGTTGAAATTGGCTCTGAAACTGGGAAGTTGTTTGTCGACAACCAGTCGCGTCTTCGTTGTGAAGTTGAGCTTGTGTTGTCTTGAGTCCAATATCTTTCGCTATGAAGTTAAAATTTGCTCTGAAAGTGGAAAGCCCCTTCGTCGTGAAGTTGAGCCTCAAATGACACGATATCCTCCGTTGTGGAGTTGAATCGTGGATGTATGGGTACGATATCCTCTATCGTGGAGTTGAAATCGTGGATGGCCTCTTCGTCATGAAGTTAAGCCTTGACTTGAATATCCTTCATCGTGAAGTTGAAATCCAAGTATTGTATATTGCGGGTGGACACGATTCCCTTCGTCGTGAAGTTGAAACCGTGGATGACCCATTTTTGTAAAGTTTGGCTTCGAGTTAGATCATTCATCGTGAAGTTAAAATCTACTCTCGAGCAAATTGTGTCGTTTTTTAGTCCAATATCATTCGCTGCAAAGTTGAAATTGGCTCTAGATAAAACTTGCAAAGATATGCGTATATGCGATGTTATGGATGCAATGCTCTTAGGTATGCCTAAAATGCATATGCAACATATGTTATTCTGGGCTCTGAAGAGAAATCTCGATCTCCGGTGGCCTGTCGTTGTTGACTCTTGATTTTGAAATCTTGAAGTTCTGATCTTTTATCTTGAATTCTTCAAATGTTTAAATCTGATGTGAATATTCTATTTGCTTCTTGATTTGGGAAATGCTTCCCGACCATCTCAAGTATGTGCATGAGCCTTGATCGGCTTCCGGGTGACTATACTTTTCAATGAATCTTTGTACAGTAATATGCGATTATCTTTTGCATAAGTAGATAAATCATTGAGTTTAAGTTCAATTCAAGATGCTCAAAAGGAATTGATTTAGAGAAAAGATTGTCTTTATTCATAAGGGAGAAAAAGAACAAATAATACATGACAAACATTTTGGAAAATGAATACATGATGAAGTATGAGATCTCGATAATGTGGGCATTTTGAGCTGAAAAGCCGTCAGGTGACTTTGAACACAACATTTGTGATAACTCTGTAAAAGGCTACATTTTGGGGCCCTTTAACTTAAGTTATTGAATGTCTAAAGGCTCATTTAGGACCATATAGATGTATTTAGAAGCATTTGGTTGCATGTAGTGGATTTCAGTTTGTTGTGGCATTTTATTTTTATAGCGGTGCTACTTTATGGGAAAGGTACTTGTCTGATGATGTGCAGGTATTGAGAGCAAGGAGAAGAGGAAAGAAAATGCCGTGACATAAGGAGATTGCTGAACAAAATAAATTTGCCGAGGTCAACCGGTATTTCGAAAGTGCTGTAAGTGCGAGAAGATATTTGGTGGGAGTTCGCTTGGATGTCTAAGTTTTATTTTCAATGAATGGTTGCTTTATTATGTTTTAATTTGTTTTGTTTATGAAACTTAATGCTTTGAGGTTGTAAGAGCTACGAGAGTAGTTTTTCCTTAGAAGGTGTTTAGGGTTTGAGAGAATGCCTAGGCAAAATATCTTTAGTCTTCGAGAGAAGCTTGGAAGAAACTACATAAACAAAGGGGTTCTAGAAAGTAACTAGACCTAATCCACCTTAGAGATAAGAATATGATTTCATTCAACTAAAAGGAGTAGAGCATAACCGATAGGTTAGATGTTAATGTTGCCGCAAAAAGGTATTGCCAAGACATATTCTGTTATCTGAACCAATAGGATCACTACAGGGGTTTACGCCAATCGATTTGCCAGGGCATCTTTAATCTGTCGAGTCCGTTACTAGAGATAGCTTAGGGAACTTTAGTAGACTCTGTCGGGCAGGTTAAGCATAGAGGAAATACCATTCAGAGAAATAGACTTAGGTTTTCCTAGTGACTCCCATCGCTCAACCCCATCGCTGCTAGTTGTGTGAGAAAACTAAAGTCCTATAAATTAAATCCAGTATTTGCATTCTTATTTTGCCTTGGCATTTCCATTTTGCTTGCATATTACAATTTCAATTACCGCAACATATCCATTTATTACCATACCACTATTCCATTTCCACAACATCCATCTCATTTTGCCAGAGCATGATCATTTGTACATACCATCACTAACTTTACTTAGGTGACAAAGTAAAGTGCCTTGAGATCTGCTTCTAGCAAATCCAATCGTTATTTAAAGATGCCCACAAATTTTACAAAGAGTGCGACAGATGCCAGCGCACTGGAAACCTTTCTAACCACCGGTCGTATTCTCATCGACTGTGAGAGGGGCGAACTGACTATGCGAGTAGCCGATCAACATGCCACTGTAAATGTCTTCCGATCACTTAAGTACATGGATGATTCTAAAGAATGCCAGAGCATTTTTTAAGTAGATACAGTAATTGCAAAAGAAGCAAATAAATTTTGCCATGACAATTTCATTCAACTGAATGATAATGAGAGGTGGCTGGAAGACTTAAAGGCCGGAGAGCCTAATGATTTTTCATCCGAGGAACAACAGGCTAGCTTTCTCAAGGCTAGCCCAGGTATACGCTTTGAACCTCTTAATTTCAAAGAGTTTGTTCCTCCCAAGCCCTCATTACATCATGCTCATAACCTAGAACTTAAGAATTTGCCACTGTATCTTAAATATGCTTATCTGGGTAGTAATGAAACTTTGCCTGTGATTATTTCCTCTGCCTTTACTCCTAACCAAGAATCAAGTTTGTTAAGTGTTTTGTCACATCATAAGAAAGCATTAGGATGGACGATAACAGATCTCAAGGGAATAAGTCCAACAATCTGCATGCACAAAATCCTGCTGGAAGAATGCCATGGCAAATACATAGAGCCACAGCGAAGATTGAACCCGATCATGAAGCAAGTTGTGATGAAGGAATTGCTAATTACAAGATGCCAGAAGTAGAACTTGGCATCATATTTAAAGTTATTTAAAGATGCCCACAAATTTTGCAAAGAGTGCGACAGATGCCAGCGCACTGGAAACCTTTCTAGACGACATGAAATGCCACTGCAAAATATTCTGGAGATAGAACTTTTCGATGTTTGGGGCATTGATTTTATGGGACCATTCCCATATTCTTTTGGGGATTTATACATTTTGCTTGCGGTGGATTATGTCTCGAAGTGGGTTGAAGCAATTGCTACACCGAGGAACGACTAGTAGACGGTGCTCAAGTTCCTTCACAAGAATATATTTACGCGATTTGGAGTACCGAGAGCCATCATTAGCGATGAGGGCACCCATTTCGATAATAGATTAATTGCCAAGGCATTGCAGAAATATGGAGTGCGACATAAGATTGCCACGGCATACCACCCATAACAAATGGGCAAGCTGAAGTGTCCAATCGTGAAGTCAAGCAAATCTTAAGAAAGTGGTAAACCCTCTAAGGAAAGATTGGTCCCCCAAGCTCGATGAAGCATTATGGGCCTATCGTACGACATTTAAAACGCCTCTGGGAATGTCGCCTTTTAATATGGTATATGGAAAAGCATGCCACCTCCCAGTTGAGTTAGAACATAAGACATACTGGGCAATCAAGAAGCTAAACTTTGACACACAACTTGCTGGGGAGAAATGATTGCTCAATTTTAATAAAATGGAGGAGTTTCGAGCATAAGCATATGAAAATGCCAAGCTCTACAATGAACAGACTAAGAAGTGGCATGACAAAAATCTTTTGCCACGTCATTTTCATGAAGGAAAAAAAGTATTGATGTTCAACTTAAGGCTCAAACTCTTCCCTGGTAAACTAAAGTCACGTTGGTCGGGACCGTTTGAAGTCTACCATGTTTATCCATATGGAGCTGTTGATATCAAGAACATGGACAATAGATCCATCTTTAAAGTCAATGGCCAGCGCCTGAAGGCTTACCAATGAATCCCACCTGCGCGTGACAAGTCGGCGCTACTCTTGCACGATGTCGACACGGGTCCGACATCTTAAGATGCCATGACATTTTAAATTTACTGTTGTGCATAAATAATTTTTACTCTACCATTATTTTAGTCTTTCTCATTTTTACTCTACCATGACATCACGGGTCCGACACGTGAAGAGTATGGAGGAAGCTTGTGAAAGTTGGGCGGCAAAAGTGAATAGTAAAAGGAGGGAACTTTTTCACTTTTACCTAGGATTAATTTTTTAACTTTTAATCATTGTTTTCTTCCCGCCTAGACCCCACCGTTTCGTTTTTTATCCCCCACATAATCTCATTTCTTGTTTTTATCTTCATTTCCTCTTCACTTTTCTCTTAACTTTTTCTATCTCATCATATTCTATCTCATTTTCTCATTTGTTGTTGGGGTTGAAGGTAGAAAAGGGGAAGGAAAAAGTGGCATCCACATCCCGCGTTTCACCATCTCCACATGCCAAGGAAAATTCCGATGCCCTGGAACAGGTAGTCCAATGCACTCAAGATCATGTCGGGCAGCTGTCTGACAAACTGATGATATATTTTGCCTATGCCAAACGCGAGATGAATTTCTCACCAGTGTCTTGATGGAATTCATCCCGCACACGAACTTTACCATTCCTGTCTTCCCGGACGTACTCGTGCCATCGAATGAGGATGTCGAGGCATCTGCAGAAGCACCTCATCCTGCCTATACAGATGCCCCTCAATCGCATGGTATAAAGAGTCCCCAATCTACTGAACCTGAAGAGTCTGCTGACGCTGAAGAGACTGATGACCCTGAACCCATCCATGTTGTAGCACCCAATACAGATCAAGAAGCCAACCTCTAACTCGCTAATATCCCGGAGCCAGCACAACTTGTTGAACCTTTGGCGGCAGAACACCCTGAAGTACCACAACCCACTGAGTCAACCGAGAGTCACAATCCGAGATGCCACGGCAAGCTCCTTTGCGTAGGAGTCGACATCGCCTTAGGAAGGCATCTCAGTATCAAGAGCCCTCTCTTTCAACTGTTCCCGAAGGACACAACACTCCTCCAACCGCACTTGTGTCTGACTCAGAGCATTCCAGCCCCGTCAAGTTGAGAAAGAGAACTCGTCGCGCAACTGCTGCACCAGCACCCGCTTAAGTCAAGGTACATTGCATTCATAGCATATAATTTAGCTTCCTTAGTTTTAGTAAGCATTGAGGACAATGTTTTTCTCAAGTTTGGGGGAAGTAGGTTCTCGCATCATTGCATGATAGTAGTAGTAAAATACATATGCCATGACATTAGTAATTGCCTAAATAGTTTTCTGGAATTAGTTAAGGACACCCAAGGATGATGAATTCTTGATGGCTAGAATATAATGTACATGACTGGTTCAGGATGATAGAACAAACTCTAGGACTTACTTCTTTGAAACCCTTTAATACACGATTGTATGTTTTCCATGCTTGAGAAACTTAGAAATTTTTTTAAGAGAATTCTAAATGTCGTGGCATAAAATTTTGAATGATGAAAAACCTACTAAAAATATTTGATGAATGAAGTTATGAATAAATGCCTCGGCATATCTGTAGAGGGGGTACTCCGCTATGCCATGGCATATGAGTGAATAAAGTAGTTACGGGATGACTTTACCTGACTAGCTCAGGGGTGGAAGGTATGCTCCCTTTCACCTAGAGT
The DNA here is from genome assembly GCF_006381635.1 of Hibiscus syriacus. Lineage (NCBI taxonomy): Eukaryota > Viridiplantae > Streptophyta > Magnoliopsida > Malvales > Malvaceae > Hibiscus > Hibiscus syriacus. Next base: position 14,609 of record NW_024061755.1, on the reverse strand, counting down.
GTGGGATGGTAGAGTGATAGGCTGACTCCCCTTGTAGCAGATTTAAAGAAAAGAAAGCAAGGTAGGAGTAAATTTTGTGAATGCCATGGCAAATTAAGAAAGCTTGCGTAAAAAATTTTAGGTTTGTTAAGCATGGACTGGATATAAACACGCACACACTCACACAAAGAATCTTGCCGTAGGGACAGTACTAGATTTTTTGACCTAGTCTAGCATGTTGAAGCCATATGTGCTGAGGGCTGAAATTTTATTCCATGAAACTATTTGGCTTCTGAACTTGTCTTGATATTTTTGTTTTGCTTATTACTATCCATTGCTTGAGGACAAGCAATAGCTTAAGTTTGGGGGTGTGATAACTCCGTAAAAGGCTATATTTTGGGACCTTTAACTTAAGTTATTGAATGTCTAAAGGCTCATTTAGGACCATATATGCATTTAGAAGCATTTGGTTGCATATGGTGGATTTCTGTTTGCCGTGGCATTTTATTTTTACAGCGGTGCTACTTTATGGGAAAGGTACTTGTCTGATGATGTGCAAGTATTGAGAGCAAGGAGAAGAGGAAAGAAAATGCCGTGACATAAGGATATTGCTGAGCAAAATGAATTTGCCGAGGTCAACCGACATTTCGAAAGTGATGTAAGTGCGATAAGATATTTTTAAAGTCAGTTGTATCCAACTATCCGAGAGCTCTGCCTGAGAAATCACCTCGAAAATCCGCCTGGAGGGATCAGCACTCTGCCCGCCGGTTCTGCTGATGACGTCGCCTGACCCTGCAGATCCTACCTGTCCTTGGGCTTCTGTCACGGGATTATGCCGGTCACTCAGCCAGCTACCTAGGCTGTATCATCACTTGTCCTGCCTGACTCCCAAGTAAAGTTAACCATGGTTTGGGGATGTCAACTCTTATTTCAAGGTTTAATTTTCCCCTATAAATAGAGGATAAAGCCACATTATTGAGGACTTTAGTTCCACCCGGTTTTGAGCCTAAAAAGTTAGAGTGAGAAGGTCTCACCTCTCTCAGTCAAGCCATCTTGCTGTGGTATTTCTCCTTGACTAGCAGAAGGGAGTGGCGTTCTGAGCGTTCGAGAGGAGCCAGTCCACTGGATATCTAAGTTTTATTTTCAATGAATGGTTGCTTTATTATGTTTTAATCTGTTTTGTTTATGAAACTTAATGCTTTGAGGTTGTAAGAGCTACGAGAGTAGCTTTCCTTAGAAGGTGTTTAGGGTTTGAGAGAATGCCTAGGAAAAATATATTTAGTCTTTGAGAGAAGCTAGGGAGGAACTACATAAACAAAGGGGTTCTAGAAAGTAACTAGACCTAATCCACTTAGAGATAAGAATAGGATTTCATTCGACTAAAAGGAGTAGAGCATAGCCGATAGGTTAGATGTTAATGCTGCTGCAAAAAGGTATTGCCGAGACATATTCTGTTATCTGAACCAATAGGATCACTGCAGGGGTTTACGCCAATCGGATTTGCCAGAACATCTTTAATCTGTCGAGTCCCTTACTAGAGATAGCTTAGGGAACTTTAGTAGACTCTGTTGGACAGGTCTGAACCAATAGGATTTCCAGAACATCTTTAATCTATCGAGTCCCTTAGTAGACATCTTTAATCTGTCGAGTCGCTTGCCATTTCCATTTTGCTTGCACATATACAATTTCAATTGCCACAACATATCCATTTATTACCATACCACTATTCCATTTCCACAACATCCATACCATTTTGCCACAGCATGATCATTTGTATATACCATCACTAACTTTGCTTAGGTGATAAAGTAAAGTGCCTTGACAAACCTATTTGATTTCCCCAATTCCATGTGGAGACGATACTCTACTTATCACTTTATTACTTTTTGATTGTGTATACTTGCACACACATTCGCACTCATTTATAGTACCCACAGAGAGCGGACACTTTGCCAAGGGATATTTGAAAATGCGACAACGTTCTGGAGAGTGCAACATTTCTCCGACTTGTTGAGTTTGTAGAAGATTCGGATGCTGGGATGTTTTCACTGTCAATATCTAAATCGCCCTTTTCGGGTTTTCAACTTGGACCCATCCTTGGTTGTAAGACGCCCTTTGCGGGTTTTCATCTTGAACCCACCTTATTTTACTTTTTTTTCTTTGTTCTTTTTCTCTTTTTTCAATTTAGGGACCTTTTTGGGTTTTCACCCTAAACGTTTTTTTTTTCATTTTTTTTGACTTAAGACGCCCTTTCGATTTTCATCCTAAGCAAAGTACTTTTTAACTGTATCCGAGTTGATTGGATGTGGCAGTTCAGGTCCGTCCATTTTAGCCAGGACAAGGGCTTCTCCGGAGAAGGCATTTTTCACGACATAAGGTCCTTCCCAATTTGGTGTCAATTTTCCTCGGAAATCTTTTGGACTGGCCAAATTCTTTTTGGCACCAGATCTCCTTCGCGGAATATTCTCGGGCGCATCTTTTTGTCATGTGCTCGGATCATTCATTTCTGATAGATTTGACCATGATGAATGGCTTTCAGTCTCTTTTCATCTATCAGATTAAGATGATCATATCTAGATTGTACCCATTCTGCATCATCCAGTTTAACTTCAGTCAAGACCCGGAGTGACAATCTCTACTTTAATGGGTAGTACTACTTCCATTCCATAAGCTAGTGAAAATGGAGTTGCCCCAGTCGAGGTTCGTACCGAGGTTCGATAAACGAACAAAGCAAAAGGCAACTTCTCATGCCAGTCTTTATAACTTTCAGTCGTTTTCTCCACTATCTTCTTAATGTTTTTGTTTGTTGCTTCTATTGCTCCGTTCATCTTTGGTCTGTAAGTAGTAGAATTGTGATGCTTTATGTTGAACTACTCACAAGCATCATTCATCATTTTGTTGTTCAAGTTTGTAGCGTTATCGGTGATGATCCTTTCAGGTAGACTATACCGGCATATGATTTCTTTCTTCAGAAACTTGCAAATAGTAGACTGAGTAACACTGGCATATGATGCAGTTTCTACCCATTTTCTGAAGTAATCGATGGCTACAAGGATGAAACGGTGACCATTTGAAGCCTTCGGATGGATTTGCCCATAATATCCATACCCCACACAGAGAAAGGCCATGGTGACGTCATTATATGAAGTGGATGAGGTGGAACATTGATTTTATCTCCGTAAATCTGATATTTATGATATCTTCTAGCATAGTTGATGCAATCACTTTAGAGTGTGGACCAAAAATATATGCATCTCACTATTTGCCTTGACATCATATGTCCATTTGCATGTGCTCCACAAACTCCTTCATGTACTTCTTCCACTATCATTTTTGCATCTTCAGCATCGACGCACCTTAACAGGACTTGATTATGGCTTTTCTTGTACAAGACGTCCCCGTCAATGACGTATCCAACTGCCATTCTTCTAATGGTTCTTTTATCAGTTTCGGTGGCTTCCTCTGGATAACTTCGATGCTTGATATACTGCAAAATGTCGTAGTACCAAGGCTTAGTGTCTTTCACTTCTTCAATTTGGTAGCAATGAGCCGAGTACTCATACAAATGCATGTTAATTGACATCATTTTAGACTCCCCACCAGCCTTGAATGTGGCTACCAAGGTAGCTAAAGCGTCAGCCATTTGATTTTCTTCTCTTGGCACGTAGTGGAAGGTGACTTTGTTGAACTCTTCGAGCAGATCCAGTACTAGTTTTCGGTACTCTAACAGCTTTACATCCTTGGTTTCCCATTCTTCTCGGAGTTGATAGATTACTAAGGCTGAGTCTCCGTACACCCGTAAAGTCTTTATATTTTACCCTAGTGCAGCCCGAATTTCCAAGACACAAGCTTCATATTCTGTCATGTTATTGGTGCAATCGAAGTTTAGTCTGCTGGTAAATGGGTAGTGACTCCATTCTGGAGAGATTAGGATTGCCCCGATGTCATGGCCTAATGCATTTGATGCACTATCGAAATGAATTCTCCAGGAACTGTCCATTGAAGTGCTTGCTTCTTCTAAGGATATAGCCATCAAGTCTTCGTCTGGGAAGTCAAAGTCCAAAGGCTTATAATTCTTACCGGTTCTACTTGCCAAGAACTCCGATATGGCACTTCCTTTGATGGTTTTCTAGCTCACGTACTCCATGTCAAATTCAGACAAGAGCATCTGCCATTGGGCTAACCTTCTAGATAGAGCATGTACACCCATCATGTACTTTAATGGATCTAACTTGGAAACCAACCAAGTAGTGTGGTACAACATGTATTGTCAGAGTCTTTTTGTAGCCCAGACTAGAGTACAACAAACCTTCTCGATAAGAGGATATTTGACCTCGCAATCGGTTAACTTCTTGCTCAGATAATAGATGGCTCTTTCCTTTCTCCCAGATTTCATGTTGACCCAGGACACATCCTATTGAGTTCTTGAATATGGAGAGATACAATAACATATGTTTTCTTGGGATAGGGGACATCAGGACAGGAGTGTGAGATAAATACTCATTTACTTTCTCGAATGCAATCTGACAGTTTTCATCTCATGCTCCTGAATTGTTTTTTCAGAGAAGACGGAAGATTGAGTCACAATTGTCGGTTAACTGAGATATGAACCGTGCTATGTAGTTCAATCTGCCTAGGAAACCTCAGACTTCTTTTTGTGTTCGTGGTGGAGGTAGACTTTGGATAGCCTTAACCTTATCGGGATCAACCTCGATGCCTTTTATGCTGACCATAAAGCCTAATAGCTTTCCGGATGTTACCCCGAAGGTACACTTGCCAGGGTTCAATCGCAGCTGGAACTTTCTCAATCTCTGGAAGAGTTCTCTCAAATTCTTAACATGTTCATTCTCGGTTTGTGCCTTGACAATCATGTCATCGACATAAACTTTGATATCTCTGTGCATCATGTCGTGGAATAGGGTCACCATAGCTCGCTGATATGTTGCCCCAGTATTCTTCAAACCGAAGGGCATCACTTTATAACACAAAGTTCCCCACATCGTAACGAAAGTGGTCTTCTCCATGTCTTCAGGATGCATCTTGATCTAGTTATATCCCGAGAATCCATCCATGAATGAAAAGAAAGTGTTTCCGGCTGTATTGCCTACCAACGTGTCAATGTGAGGTAGAGGAAAGTTATCTTTAGGGCTCGCCTTGTTAAGATCCCGGTAATCGACGCACATGCGAACCTTCCGTTTTCTTTGGAAATGGCACTATGTTGGCCACCCACTCCGGACTTGAAGGAAATCAGCATCGAATTGCTTCTTGACTTCTTCTTTAATTTTAAGGAGCATCTCAGGTCGCATCCTTTTCAGTTTCTGTTGCACGGGTTTGCACTCTGCTTAATTGTCAGTTTATGAACTACTATATATGTATCTAGTCCCGACATATCTTGATACGACCAGGCAAACACATATGTGTACTCCTAAAGTAAGACTATCAGGTTTTGTCTTGCTTCAACTGAGAAAGTTATGTCGATTTTAACCTCCTTTCTGTTATCTTCAGTGCCCATATTCAAGGTTTCGATCACCTCCTCATGTGGAAGTATTTGCTTTTCTTCTCTTTCTACCATTCTCAACAATTCGGTAGGCAAGTTGCAATCTTCTTCATTGTTGCATTCGTTGAATTCCCCAAGACAAATGGCCAATTCAAATTCCACATTCGATCAGAATCATCAGTGCCTACATTATCGTCATCTAGGGACCTGAAGGAATAGAGAAACGTGTATGTGTGAGAGGAAAATATCCACACGGAATAATCAAGAATTAAATTCGAAAGAAAATAGAAATAAAGTACTGAAATGAAGAAGATAGACAATGAATTCAAAAAGAAATAAAAGAAAATTTATTTGCCATGGAAAGAGGGGAAAATGCATCTTTTATTGAAATTAAACAAAATGTTTATTCACCCTTACAAAAGATCACCTATTGCCCCGGGTATAGGCAAATAGGGATAGTTCGAATATTACTCTGAAAGACTCTTGTAAACCAGTTCTTCTACCGACCAACTGCTAGGCACGAACCCATGTGGTAGAGGGCATATCACATATCTATCTTCATTGTCAACATATTATGTGGTCACGACATTAATGTTCAGATCTTCCAGAGCCGCTTCTAGATCGATGAGGTGGTCTCGAACACATAATCACCCGATTTGAATGTATTGTAAAGAGGCAGAAATACCATGGGTTCCCGTTGAAGTTCACATCCAGTTAACCTGGCTAGTCTTCTTTCTCGGTTCTTCTGGACTTCCTTCCTATTTTCATGGTAACTGGACTGAAATCGAGCCCAAACTGATCTAACTTCAAAACATGAATGACTGGATTGATCCTTCATTGTAGCAACTTCTAAACCCTCTTCTGGTATTGACGCCTCATCCCAAGGTTTGCTTGATCTTTATCTTGGTATGGAAGAGTCGGGGTTTAGGAATCCTTCTTCCTTCTGCCACGAATGTGGCATTCACGAATTCTAAGGAACGGAATGAGCATTCCACCACTTCCTCATCTACTTCGATATATGGGGCCTCTGTGGTCACACTTGCCACGATATCTTCCTCAACATTGATAATTACTAAGGCCCCGCCAATAACAAATTTAACTTTTTGGTGCAGCGTGGAGGGTACTGCACCTGCTTGATAAATCCATGGCCTTCCCAAAAGACAGCTATAGACGGCATGATATCCATCACAAGGAACTCAACATCATAGGTGACTGGTCCGATGGTCAACGGTACCTCGATCTTACCGACTACCTCACTTTTGGTCCCGTCAAATGCTTGGACCATGTTTTGACAGGCTCTCATATGAGAGGTATCTATTGGCAGCCTCTTCAATGTCACCAAAGGCATCACGTTCAGGGCTGAGCCATTATCAATCAATATACTTGGTAAAGCGTGCCCCTTGCAATGCGTAGTGATATGCAGTGCCTTTGTTCGGCCTCTTCCTCCGGATGGAATCTCATCATCTGAAAATGAGATGAGATTATCAGCTTGAATATTGTTCACCAATCGATCCATCTTGCTGACTGGTATGTCTTGTGGAACGAACGTTTGATTAAGGACTTTCAACAGTGCTTTTGGTGTGCCTCCAAGTTTAAAAATAGTGCTAGCATTGAAGTACGCGTAGGTAAGTTGTGGAGTTATTCTACAATGTTGTATTCGATGTACTTCAAGATATTGAGGAACTCTTTAGCTTCTTCCTCCTTTATAGGTTCGTTGACAGCTAGTACATCTTCTTTGAATGGCTCAAGTGGTCTTTGCCCCACTTTGCTATCACATTCTTTGGAAGGACTCACCTGACATTCGTACTTACATGGCATTTACCGATTGTCCTTGTATTGAAAAGGCCGAGGTGTTGTGATCACCACCTTGGCTGGTGTTGTTACTGTCATATTTGCCTAAGGGTAATTATCAAAGGACTACCCCTACTGAATCTTTTGTCTGATGATTCTCCGGTGGCACAAACATCTGCTTCCAAAGAATCCTGAATTTCTTCATAAAATTCTAGCTCTTTCCGGTCCATCATGAGATGGATTATCGATCTGAATTCTGGGCACTCTTGCATATTATGCCCCTCTTCGTTGTGGTAACAACAATGGTTACCATCTTCAATCCTTGTTGCACGTGAATGGGGTGTAAGAACCACGCCTTTACCATTTGGCTCCATACCCAAGCCAAAGGAGCTTTAACTTCCAAAACACAAGTTTTGACTTTCTTGTTATTCTCGGTGGTGATTCCATTGATTCCTGCCTCTGGATGATTAGGCAATGGATTTTGGGCGACGTTCGGTGTACTGGAGTTGAAATGGATCTAATTCTTGTTCCGCATTCGTTGTACAAGCCTCTTGAATGTAAGACAATTTTCAATTGAATGCCCCTGCACACCTCCATGATATTCACAGTGGGCATTTTCGTCAAACCATTTTGGATATGGGGGTTTTATCAGATCCATTGGGTAGGGTGATACCGCGTGAGTGTCGAAGAGTTGTTGATATAACTCTTTATACATCATAGGAATGGGATCGAACTGCTCCCCTTCCCTTTCTCTCATTGGTTCTCTTTGAGATTTGTTAGAAGTATCAGATGGTACAACTGCAGTGGTTTTTGAACTTGAGATCGTAACACCTTTGTTAGCATTGTAGGTGTTGACATTGTTGATCTCACGATCCTTTCTCTTCATGGGAGGATTCTTACTGAAGTCCCCTCATTCAATTTTTTCTTGTTTTATGGCCAGTTCGACCATTTCACAGGCCATGACCAAATCTGAGAAACTTCCCGATGTGATTGCCACTAGGTGCCCAAAGTAAGGTGTCTTCAGGGTCTGTATAAACAGTTTTCTAGTTTTATTTTCATCCAAGGGTGGATGAACTTGCACAGAAAAATCCCTTCATCTCTGTGCGTACTGTCGAAAACTTTCGTTATGCTTCTTTTCCAGACTCTGCAAGATAACTCGGTCTGGTCTCATATCATTGATATATTTGTACTGCTCTAAGAAAGACTTGGCTAAGTCTTTCCACTTCTTGATATGAGTTTGGCTGAGCTGGTTGTACCACCGGGTAGCTGAACTAGACAAGTTCTCCTGAAAGTAGTGGATCAGGAGTTGGTCATTTCCCCCGTACTCTGTCATCTTCTAACAAAACATGGTGATATGGCCTGAAGGGTAGCTGTTCCCGTCAAACTTCTCAAACTCAGGAATTTTAAACTTGGGTGGAAGCACCAAATCAGGAACCAGCTCAAATCCATTGCGTCCATCCCATAATAATCATGGTTCCCTTTGACCATCTTCATTTGATCTTTAACATCCTATCTTCTCTTCATCTTCTTTGCCTTATCCTCCTCATCAAAATCCGGGATAGGGCAGTCGTCCGGATGACTATCAGGATTTGTTGCAGAAGTCTGTAAATTTACAACCGATACAACTTTCCCTTTGGTGGCAGATAAGTCACCTTGCAGTCCGGGTAAGATCCCAGATGAGATAACTACTTGTGGGGTCGGTGGTATGGTTATCCCCTCATATGCACCTACTATGGGTGCACTTGCTTTTGTTGTAAACCAGATAACTTAGCCACGATCTGGTCGACCAATGACTCCGTGCTTTTCTTAATGGACTCCATGGTACTTTGACTGTTCTGAGCCATTTTGTCATATAAATCTTTCTGCAGTCTTACCATGTTCTCCTCAATCTTCTCGATTTTGGATTCCATTTGTTTTTTTTTTGCACGAGTGTTGTGAGGGTGATGTGTGTCTTGAGCTCGCGGCGGTATACTTGGTGTTTGCTCTTTTTCTTTCTGAGACATGTTCTGTTGGTTAATATGAATGTAAAAATATGGAAAATATAAAAATAACATGAAATATAAAATGCAAAGTATACAATGTATGATGTATGCAATTTGGAGGCATTGATCCAGAAAAAATGTCCATTATTATAAATAATCCCTTTTCAGACAAAAATGTTTTATCTTTTAAGAGACATAAAAACAAATCAAAGGTACATTTGGACTAAATCCTTTAGACCCCGAACAGCTTCTAGTAGGTTGACAAGTCTTCTGTCTTTGTCTATCACTGGTTGAATGCCTTTTCGAACCACTACAGCTTCCCTTGCCAAGCCGTGAAGATGACGAGATGCCTTATGTACTTGATATAGGAAATCTCGGATGGTTGCGTCTCAGGCCCTCACCCTTTGCTGTGCTTGCTCCCAACGGAAATTCCACTATAATCCTCCGTCGAAGGGCACTATCTGAAGCTCGTTCGCTTGCCTCTTGAACCCATCTACAATAGCTTCTAACTCAGTATTGTCTTGTCATCTCTCTCATGTTGTTTCTCTAAGTTAGCCACCCAGATTCTCAAGCGTTGGTTTTGATGTTGACTGTCTGCCAAGTGCCTTTGAGCAGTCTTCAGTTGTTCCTTCCAAGCTCTTTCATCAGGCCCCTCGAACTTCGTTTTCAGACTGTGAGCTTCTCTTTCCAGTATTCAGAGGTTACTTTCAACTTGGAGTTATCCTTGACTTTATCTTAATACCCCTTTCTCAAGTCTTCGAGCTCAAAACGGACTCTTTTATGTTCTTTTTCCAGTTTGTCTGCTCTATCTTTCTAAGAGTCGTCATCTAGCTTCCACTGATAACGTTCAGCTTCAAGTTCCTTAACCCTTTATTTTAGCTCGTTATTTACACCTTCAAACTCTACATTGGCTATCTTAAGTTCAGAAGGGACAAGCCTGAGATGTTCCTCCATAGTCCGGGTGTCTTCACAGTCTGGCACCGGGACGTTATCATTCTTTCTCAATCTCGTCACTCCATATAATCAGGAGTAAGCATGTCTCTGGCAGCTACAACATCCATTCAGATACTTTCTTCCATGATTCAGTCGCTTTCTTGATCATCTTCTTATAATTGTCACCGTTATACACAAACTCTGATCTAGCTAGTCCGCTTATTGCTGGGATAAACTGACGTGCCCCATACTATCTAAGTGCTAACAACAGAGCATGCCCAAATGCACCCCAAAGTCCGAGTAATGTCATAGTATCAGAATCCCCACACCGAAAAAGAACGTCATCGAAGAACAACCAGGGGGCTCTCCAGGTAATATCCCGATCCTGAAGATGTGTAAAGACTTTCATCAACTTTTCCTTTGAAGCACCTTCATGTCATTTTATTATGAACTCTCCCAAAGGTGAATAGGTGGTGCTAAATCGGCGGTAGGCAACCCCATTAGTCTTCCAAAAGTGGTTGTGAATCCAAACTTGAAGGAGCTGAACACACCCAATGAACCTGCCTCCACCAGCTCTTCTGCAATGATTAAGAAACCGAAAGGTCTCGGCTAAGATGGTCGGTGCTGGGCTGACTCGCCTTGGAAGTTGTTCAAATAGTTCCACCACGACTGCATCGATGCACCCTAAAGTCTTCGAAAAGATAACCAAACTGTGTAGACCTAGTGCAAAAAGGTCTATAGTTTTACATTCATCAGGGTGGTTCTTCATTAGTCGCCTTATATGGATCCACTCGATTCCTTCCCCGCTACCTTTGTGTCAGAGTCGATCAGTCACCCATTTTTCATCAACTCCTGCAATCTTGGCCAGTCCGTTCTTGAAAGGTTGACTCTTGATGTGTTTGATATATACCCTCTCTAGTTGATGTTTTCGCAGTGCAATAGTGTAGTATACTCTTCGATAGTGGACACTATGTCCTCCTGATTAAAGGTGAAACAATTATATCCCGGGTTCCAGAATTGAACCAAGGCTCTGATTAAGGGCTCGTCAATCTTAACATGAAGTAAGATGGCAATATCACCATATCGTTGGTTGAACTTCTGCTTTCTGTCATTCTTCTAACTATCCCAAATGTTTCGCAGCTCTTGAACATCGTTCTGTTTCAAGCTGACTGAGGCGTAACTAACCAGTTCTGACACATAGTTCCCTTGAAGACTGTCTCCCTTCTCTTTCTGAGTCTTCTCGGACCATAGTTGTGCCTCGGCATTTTTAATCTCTTGTATTACAACACATTTGTCCATTAATTCAGATTATTTTGTGTTTAACAAGCGCTTTTTAGGGATCAATAACCTCTTGTTATGATGCAAATGCTAGAAAACAAACACAAAGGCAAAAAAGTTAGTAAAATAAAAATAAATAAATAAAATTGACGAAAGAAAAAAAACCACAAACAAAAAAAATGGTTAGGGTAAAAATATATTAGGTTTTGGAATATGGTTTTGGGTAGGCTCTAATTCTCCATGGTCTCCCGGTTTAGGTTCTAAAAAACGGTACCCGAGTTCTCCTTGCAGGTGCCCCCTTGGGCTTACCAGACCCTTAGTCCTAAACCCATCACAGGCTTGTGTAGACTAAGTTAAACTCGAGAGGACATATTCTTATGCCCGCACGGTGAATAAATTCACACGAAGACATAAGGTATATGAATCCCGAAGGCTACTTGCTAGGCCCGCACGGTGAATAAATTCACGCGAAGGCGTCGCTTTCACCCCCACTTAAAACAGGGTTTAGAGCTCAGGATATAGAGCCTTAGAGGAAAAAACAAGTTTGGAAGGCTGAAATCATTAGAAAACGGTTAGTACAACTATTTACTCGAAAAATATAATCAAAAGTAAGCAATAAGAATCGAAATATTACCTTAAAATTTAAACTTACCCTTTTCGTTAAAAAGACAACTGGAAATTACCTTAGCCTGACTCATTTACCTGTGTCCCCAGTTGAGCCTGAAATTGGGCTTCGACTTGAATATAATGTGTTAGGAGTCACCGATCATTTATTTTATTAAAAATAGGTTGGTCGGATACCTTATTTCTTACCTGATCTGCGTCTTACCAGTGGTATGTCGGATTCAGGAGTCAGTTACAGCCAAGGGTTAGCACCCTTGAACTGCCCTTTTTGTACTACGCAATTTCCAGTTGTCATTAAGTAAGAGAATTGTAAGTTTAACTTAAAAGGTAAAATAACGATCCAGATTGCTTACCTTAGATTGTTTAAAAGTGAACCTTAAAAATCAAGAAACGTGTGAAAAATAGGAAATAAATAAATAAAATTAAAATAAAAAACAAATAACCAAGGAGTGAAACGAGTAAAGCAAAGATAAACCAGTGGTAAAAAAATAAAATGAAGAAAGAGGTAAATAAAAAGAAAGTAAAGAAGGGAGTTAATAGAAAACAAGAATAAAGGTAAGTAAGATAAATAAATAGGAAAAAAGAAAATAGTAGCTAAAATAATAATACATATAATAAATGAATAAATACAAAAAGATAAATATATATATATATATATATATATATATGAATATTAATAAACAAATAAACAAATAAAAATACAACGTATACCTAAAAGAAGTAAAAATAAAAGAAAATATATATAAATATAAAAATATTGAATGAAAAATGGAAGAAAGTAGAAAAAAAAAAATAATAAAGAAATATATACATATAAATAAAATAAAACAGATGAATGAAATAATAATAATTAAAACTTAAATACAAATGACCGAATTGAAATAAAAAATAAATTAGGGGTCGAAATTCAAAGCCAATTAATGTTAGTATTTGCGCATTAGGGGGCAAAATTAAATGTTTTAAACATCAGAGGGACCAAAAGCGAGTTTACCCCTTTTAGAACAAAAACACGCGGATCTTGGGTAAAGAATGGGTCAACACGCGAGCTGTATACTGGGTATATGGGTCAAATATAAAAGCCAAATTTTTGGCTTAAGGCTTCATTTTTCCTTTGCAAAACGAGAGAGGCTCCCCCAAAATAAAAACGCCCTTAATTGTTCTTGAGCCACGAAGAACACGGCCGCATTTCCAGATTTCGGCCACCCTACGCGCCTCGCCGACCGTCGGTCATCGGCGGCAAAATCAATTTTTTATTATTATTCGAAAACCCTTTGAACCCCGTTCTAAAAATCACGACAGTTTTTACAAATCGACCTCAGGGAATCACAGATCTAAGAAAATAACCTCGGTTCCCTTGTGTTCATCGGCCAAAAAATCCCGATCTTTGGTGTTTTCAAATCAGAACAATGGAACAAAAAAAAGAAGCCACATGCAGATCGAATAACACGCAAAGAAGAAAAAAATGTACATTTTTATTTCGAATAAACTTTCGAAATTTTACAGATTTTTGCTCTTAATTTCCTTGTAGTTTCTCTGGTATTTTGGTGTAATCTCTGCTTGTATTCATATCAACTCGTAGTGTTACAAACGAATGGATTACATGTATTTATAGCCTCAAATTTTAGCTATTTTTAGAGAGAAAGAGTCCTAATGAAACTATGATTTGTTTGTTGCTCCTTTGAGATCCTTGTGCCGGAGAACTTGGGAGGTTGAGGCGTGTTGGTTGCGGGCATCGCGGTGCCGTGAGAGGCGTGAAGCACAAGGGCTTCGAACAAGCAGCGCGATAGGGTTTCCTGCTGGTTTGTTGCTGCTGGGATGCACACGTGGGTTTGTGTAGTTTGGGTCTGTCAAACGGGTTGTTGGGATGTTGGGCCACGTGTTTCATTTGCTGGGCCATTTGGACCTGTAGGAAAAAACAAAATGTAAATGTATTATAATTTATAATATTACAATTTATAATTTCTACGGTCGAAATTAAGTGTCTTCAATTATGCAAACTCATATTAAGTATAGGATTATTATTATGCAAACTCATAGTACTAATTATTAAATCTTTGATTTTGTCATTCTCTTTCCCTAGTCAAAATCTTAATTAGTCAATATTCAATAAATTCCAGTTAAATCTCGATATCTGTAAATTTTATATTATTTCGAGACTTTGTCATCTATATATTAAAAGATAATAATATTTGTTTTTATTTCCACTAACTCATTATATTGATACTTAAACCCGGGATATTATTATATATATAGATATTTAAAAAGAGAGAGAGAATCTTCAATATTTTAATTTTAATTTATATAATCATATTTTATAATGATTAATTCTGATCAATATATATATATATATATATATTAATTGTATTTAGAATTCTCTTATTCATTTAACTGATTAATTACTTTTTGTTTTATTCATATAATTATAATTATAATTATAATATAAATTTTAAAATAAGTCGATTGAATTTTGTCTTCATAAATATCATTGTTATTTTAACATATAAGGTGTATATATGTTTTAATAA